>NW_028171575.1:28837-41337 GCF_963971535.1 Notolepis coatsorum
ACTGAAGTCAGATAGAGTTAGCGTTTGTTTGGCCAGGATTGGCCCACACAGTCAAACTGGGCAGATGAGGATAGCGTGGCTAAAAAAGAAAAGAAACTGGTATTGGAGACCAAAAACCAATTCAGTCAGTTTATGGGGAGCTTCAAGAGGTACGGGTGAAAGCAACAGTAATGGAGCACACATGCCACACATCCAAGCACATACACACACACACATGCATGTGCGTGCACACACACATAAACACACACACACACACACGCACATGCACTGGGAAGCAGAGTTACATTAATCCCATTGCCCCAGGAGAGTAGTATATTGATTGGGCCTCTCCACGGTTTGTCACAGGTGATCACGGTGATTGGGGCACTGCTCAAGCGTGTTATCCAGCCCTGCCCTGGAGGGCAGCGCCGTAAGGACTTAAACGGGAAAATCGACTGGCACTAATGGAGAGTCTCACTCTTATCATACGAGTCGCCTGTCTGTATGAGTCTCCTGTCTGTCTGTAGGAGTCTCCTGTCTGTCTGTATGCGTCTCCTGTCTGTCTGTAGGAGTCTCCTGTCTGTCTGTATGAGTGTCTCAGGGGTAGAAGAGTGTCTGTCATACGGAACTAATCAGAATGTTGTCTTAATTGCATCGGCGTGTTGTTTCAGGGCAGGGGTCCTCAACCAGGCGCTGGATCCCAAGTGGGGTCTCGTCCCGTTTTCAATGTCTACTAAAAGATAAATTATACAATGAATAATTTTTTCACTGATTGGTCTTGGTTCATTACTGTGAAGAATATATAAAGGAACACATCTTGCACACTGTGTGTGTGTCCCCTACACATTTATATGACATGTGTGTTCGGTGTAATGTGGTGTTGGGTCCACTGGACCGGAAAGTATGGAAATTGTATGTGAAAACAAGTAAACATGGTAAATATTAAACAAAAGATCATTGTGTACCTTCACTGTCTGCCTCCACCTTTTTATATTTTTCAAGACAAACATGATTTATTCCATTCATGGCTGGATTTTCTTTCTCCATTTTTAACAGATGTCACATTTTATCACAAAAAATTGCTAACTCTGTCTCAAAAACTAACAAAAAACCTAATGGAAAATAAATTGTTGTATGGCACTTACCAGAAGCCTTTAACAGGATACAGTAACATTATCATCTGATAGAACATAAAATCATAAATACTTGTATAAATGATATCATAAATGACTTGTATACATGCGGCTTGCTGCTTCTTCTTCACCATAGGGTTGGAGTAGCGTTAGTTAGTAGACACGCTCATGGGTGAGACATAGCGGCTTGGAGGTGAAATGCAGCCTATTCCACAACATAAATTACTCTGTTCTTTTAAAAACTGAAAAGAAAAATATGATCTATTAACAATTTATTTAGGTAACATAAATGATACTAATTCGTACATTGAAAACATATATATATAGTGGGATTACCATTTACCTTCGGTGGGAACATGGATGAAAGGAACCCAACTTGAGCATGACACAGGAATGTGTTGAACCTCAATACGGGCTCAACATAGTTTTGGCATACTTGGTGTGTAGAGGAAAGGTATTTTGACCAAACTTGATATGCATGACCTTGGTGGGCTCTAGGTCAACTCCTGAAAAGGGGGTCAATGTCAGACCAATCAAAAGTTAGGGGCGCACTTAAATTATGGCAAGGGTTATTAGCCCCCTAACTTTTGATTGCAAAGTCTGACATTGACCCCCTTTTCAGGAGTTGACCTAGAGCCCACCAAGGTCATGCATATCAAGTTTGGTCAATGTCAGACCTTGCAATACACTGTAAGGCACTGTAAGGCTACTGTCCTCCCCCACTTCCAGTGATGAAGCTAAGCTATGCTAACGGAGCGTCTATTCCCAAAGCTAAAATGCACGCACAGAGACAAAAAAGGTATGCATCTTCTTGTCTAACTCCAGGGAAGATGTTAAATAAGCTAATTTAAAAAAAAGTGGAGTTATCCTTTAAGACTTGGCTATGGAACAGCAACAACCTCTCAGCTGGAACGCTTTTGCAGGTATCAGTTTGCAAGTAAACAAAGACGTAAGTAAACAAAATCTTTCATTCTATTACATTAGCACTCAGAGTGATTCTTCCTGTTGTGGAAGAACGTTTCGAATGTTTCCTTTCAGAAGAGACCAGACTCATGCATGTGCTATAAGTGGTTAAAGAATAAATCACAAATTATTTTGGGTATGCAATCGACAGGCGTTTTATGCAAAACTAGCCCCATGCTTGCTCGATGGATAAGAGGTGTTAATCACCTGTACATTGTATATTACTATTGTACTTTACTGTTACATTTGCAGTCTGGTTGGATGCCAAACGTATTTTCGTTTTATTGTACATGTGCTGTATTAATCTAATTTAATCTAATCTAATCTAATCTAATTTAATCTAATCTAATCTAATCTAATCTAATCTAATCTAATAGTGGGTTTGTTACTGCATGTTACGAGCAGGAGACATAACTGGTTGTTTTTATTAGTTGCTCAGTTGATACAAACCTTTTGTCCTCATTTCCCATCTGGGCAGCCTTTCAGTGCTTGGCCTTCTGAAAATGCCAGTTAGTTCACAGAAGCTTCTCCCGCCATCACTGGAGTAGCTTCAAGGGAACAACACTGAAGGTCACAGTCCCTCTACTCTCTCTCTCCTCCGTGTCCTGACCCAGTCCCTGCCCTCTTACATCCCTTCCCTCTGGCCCTGAAGCCTTGGGGTGTTAAGCTTACTAACAGCCCTGAGACACGCATGCACATGCACACACACACACACACACACACACACACACACACACACACACACACACACACACACACACACACACACACACACACACACACACACACACACACACACACACACACACACACACACACGCATCATCCACACAAAGCCTTTCCATGTCCATTCTCACCTCCCTGTAGTCACTAGAGATCCTCCTCATACACACACACGCACACACGCACACACACACACACACACACACACACACACACACACACACACACACACACACACACACACACACACGCACATGCACACACACACGCGCACACGCACTCTCCCAAACCCCTGTTGGGGCGAAATACAAGAATGTCAACAAAAGATTAGACTCATAAAAGATCTGAATCGCCCGCCTCGAGCTCGTTGATAACAAGCGTCAATCTGTTCTCCTCATCTCTCTGTATTTCACTCAGGGAGGAGGAGCACCGAGCGCACTCGCTCTCCAAGAATGGACCCCCGGCCAAGCGAGCAGCCTTCGAGGAATTCAAGCAAAGCAGTGTCTCTCTATAGTATCGTGCGTGATAACGAGGAGCTGGTACGGTTACCGTACGCAGCGTTTCTCTGAGCGGAGGGGGAAGAAAGAATCCCTCTCCAGGATTAACGTCTAAAAATAACCGGAGATGCTCATCAATTACCGATGCGCCATGGGATGAGGCTGCAGATTCTGAGCCCGCTGGTCGTCGCAATTAATGCTGAACCGTCAGTATTGGCGGGCGGGGCCCCCCCAGAGATCTATTAAAATTACCATAAGCAAATTGGTCAACAACTGGGACTTATCCTACTTTTTTTGGGGGGGGGGGGGGGGGGGGGGGGGTGTAGCCCTTCTTAGTCTCCCTAGTGGTACTGACACTCTTCCCTCTCGACCTTTGACCCGCTTGAGGCAGGGGGGGGGGGGGAGGGTAAAGCATGGCAGGGTAAAATAAAGATCACATCACAACATGCACATCCTGGTCGGGGCGTGCGAGAGGAACCTCTCAGAACCCCCTGGAACTGTACCAGCGGGCCGGTACACATAAAGAACAGGGGGGGGGGGGGGGGGGGCGTAACAGCTTTAAAATAGGAACCCCTTTATAACAGTTCGATGGCTTAATCGGCCAATCAATACAGCGGCAGCGTGGGGGGCTTGGTGAGGAGGGTGGGGGGATGGGCGGGCGGTGTTGTAGGGGGGCCTGTGATGAAACAGGACGGTGGTGATGAAAAATGCATGAGGCTCGGGCCGAGCCCAGGGCCAGAAAATTACACCCTGCCCACCACATTTGCTGAGTCGCAGTGGTGGCGGCGCTGGTGGTGGAGCCGGGATAGAGTGGAGAAAGTGGGGGTTGAGTGTGTGTGTGTGTGTGTGTGCGCGCAAACACACGTACACACACACACACACTAAATCTCCACTTTCCACACTCCACCATATGTGTGTGTGTGTGTGTGCACAAACATACACACACACACACACACATAGGGTGGAGTGTGGAAAGTGGAGATTTAGTGTGTGTGTGCACAAACACACACACACACACACACACACACACACACACACACACACACACACACACACACACACACACACACACACGCACACACATAGGGTGGAGTGTGGAAAGTGGAGATTTAGTGTGTGTGTGCACAAACACACACACACACACACACACACACATACACACTCACATACACACTGTGTGCAGGGGTGGTTTCCCCGTAGTGCATTTTGTACCTGCAGTGAAACAAATAAAAACACTCTGGCGACGAGAAAGTGAAAAGTGAAAAACAAATCTCCAGCCAGGGCAGTTTGGGAGAAACGCCGCTGCTTAGTTTAATGGAGTCCCGTTCTCAACTTAACCCCCGTTTAATTTCCCTCCTCCATCATCCCGCTCGCAAAGTGCACGAAAAATGGAGAAAGTTAAAGAACAAATTGCTCCCCGATACTTTCTCACACCGGGGGGGGGGGGGACGAGTATGATGGGTGGGGATTAGCGGAGGGCACCGGGTCTGGTACTCCGTTGATTATCAGAGGGCACCGGGTCTGGTGCTCCTTGATGAGATGAAAACCTGGGTCACTGTTTGGCCTCCTGCTGAAATCTAGCACCTATTTAATTTCAAACCTTTATTTCAACTCAAAAGGCAACTGAGGTTTCCCTCGTTTACAGTCACGTCGAGTGTAGAATACAGAAATGAGAAAAAAAGGCATATCAAATCACACGGCATATAAAATCATAACAATAAGACAACAAGGCGAGACAAAAGTAAGGATAACAAATCAATTAAAACACGTACAACTTGATTATACACACTCCGCTTCGTCCTGTTTGAATCTGCAAAGAGCAACAATTTAATTAAAATCACAGCTCAAGGGCGGTCAGGTGGCGTAGTGGAGATTGCGCTTTTCACCAACGCAGGAGATGCTGGGTTCGAGCCCAGCTCCCGGCGTTGCTACCAGCTTGGCTGGTCGTTCATACTAATACAATTGGCAGCATTAGGGGGTGGGAAGCTGGTGGGTGGGAATCTGGCGTTGTGGACAGCGACGCCTACAGGTCAGGTCTCGGCGCTTGCTCAGCGGGGGCAGGACTTGGTGGAGATAGCGTGCCATCCCACGCGTTACACTTCACCAATGAGAGTCCTCGCTGCCAAGTGAAAAGACGTCACTGGCAGTCGCCGCACGTATCGGAGGAAGCGTGCGGTCGGCATCGGGACTCCCTTGTACCGACTATAGGAGAACATGCATACAGCAGCCAGGGGGGGGGGGGAGTGACTAAATTGGGACGGGGAGAAAAACTGAAAAAATTGGAGAAAGAGAAATAAAATTTACAAAAATCACAGCTCAGATTTGTCTTAAAAACAAACTGCTGCGACTCCATAGTTCACCCTGCGGAGCCAGATCTTGGATTGGAGATGGATCTCTTCAATGTCTCTATCACGCTTTTCTAATTAAAGGAGAGAGGGAGAGAGAGCGAGTGAGAGAGAGAATGAGCAAGAGAGAGAAAGAAAGAAAGAAAGAGAGAGATAGATAGAGAGAGAATGAGCAGTGAGAGAGAGAGAAAAAAAAGCGACAGTGAGAGAGAGAGAAAGAAAGAGACAGTGAGAGAGAGAGAGAGAGAGGGAGAGAGAGAGAAAGAAAGAGAGAGAGTGAGAGAGAGAGAGAAAGAGAGTGTGAGAGAGAGAGAGAAAGAAAGAGAGTGAGAGTGAGAGAGAGAGACATAAATAAAGAGACAGTGAGAGAGAAATTGATTAAAGTTAATCCAGAATGCGGTTCCACTGAGGAATGTGGTTATTATTGCACTTGCCGCTAAAGCCTCAACATGACAAGCTGTCCCTCCCAGGGTGGTTCAAACTCATTAAATGACTCCTGTTCATCTTTTATCATACAACCTTTGGTTGTGGAGAGTAGGCCGTGCGTGGACATACTGTTAATGAAAGTCATTATCCTTTGTTGAGATTACCCGATATCATATTCTCCTGTGAATGCCCGTGACAAGTATCTCCGTCAACCCAGCCAGAGGAGGTGGTGGTGGTGGTGGTATATCAAACTCAGATATTTGATACGTGACTTCTCAGTCATGATAAAATACACAAGGACGAACTGTCCATCCAGGCTATTTGTTTGTCAACCAGCCACGCCTTGGGATGCACGCCATGAACCATAATACCTCCCTTCCCCGCATTTCATCTGCCACCCAACACCTTCATGTTGATATTTGAGGGTGTTCATCCCTCACATCCCTCCCAAGCACATCAATGCACTCCTCTGGGTCTTGATGTTTATCTATAGCCCTTTGTTAGCTCATTAGGTTCTGCCTTCTCATGTGCTTTGGATATCTCTCGTTGTACAAGCCATTCAAATGTGCGCATCAATTGGGAGCACCCCTGATGAAATACTTGCCAGCGGTGTAATCGGTGCATATAGCCGCTAGTGAGACCCACGGTTGAGGTTCTGGCCATATCCTGAGGGAGCCTGGCAACTTCAGACACACAGGGTTTGGAAACAAAATGTTTGAATCTATACCACAACATGCAAACAAACGTTTTATTAACCACCATGATTGTGGATCAAAACAATAAAACATAAAACTGTTTAAAATAAAATACAGTCAAATGGTTTTCCAGAGGTACAGAGATGAAGAAGGGGTTTGATAACTGGCAGTATGTATGTGTATGTATGTACATATAGGCTATAAATGCATATATGTGCATATGCAGGTATATAGTTGTATATATGTATAACAATGGCTATACAGGGTAACATACAGTTTTGGCAAATATTAATAAGGTATTATTAAAAAATATATTGTTAACTAAGTTAATTTTTTCAATATAAGTCTAGTAATGTATGAATTAGTGAATAAAATATAGTATGTTCTGATGAGTAAATAGGGGTGGGATTATTATTATTTGAACTTGATGTTGCATATTTGAAATAAACTTCAATCAAGCAATCAATCAATCAATCAATCAATCAATCAATCAATCAATCAATCAATCAATCAATAAAACCATCCACAACAGAACACAGCAGTCCTTGTGTATTTCCCATGCTTGACCGACGCAATGTCTTGAAACTAGTTGGCTACATTCCCAGTGCATAGTAATACACTGTCTTCCTCAAAATAACTGCTGTATTCTGTATTCTGCAGTATTCTACAGGCCTATATTTTACCTTTCTATAGATTGACTCAGGGCAGGCACCTACAGACTACTGAAAACGAGAGAACGTGCCCTATTGGCTGCCCTTCACATGGGAAAACATACTGTAGCAAGAAAATAACTACCATATAAAAATAACTACCATAGTGTTTTTATACCTGTATCAAATCAAATCAAATCAAATTTATTTGTAAGGCCCGACAACACACGTTAATGTCCCCATGGGCCGGACACGTCTTCTTTAAAGGAACACGCCAACTTTTGGGGAAATTTGCTTATTTGCCATCTACCCTGGAGTTAGACAAGCAGATACATACCATTTTCTTCTCTGTGCATGCATTGCATTAGGCTTAGGAAACAGCCACACAGTTAGCCTAGCTTAGCATCATTCACTGGAAGTAGGTGTGCCAGTATATCCTAGTTCCCAACAGTCACGAAATACACTCCAAATACAACTCCAAAACGTTCCTGTAAACATGTTGTGACCTGTGTATTTAGAATAAAAGTACAGTATATAAGAGAATTGTAAAATTAAGTAATGAATATAACTAAGAACTACTGCAAGCGTATGTATACAGGATGAGATACAAGACAATGGCTCAGGGCCATATGCCCCGGGGGGCAGGAGAAACCACTCAGAATAGGTCGACATATGCAGAAAAGCAGACATGGGAGCAGATAACAGACATCCTAACTAAATTAGACAGATTAAACTAAGGGTCAGTCCCCGACCAGGTGAGATCAGGATAGGTTGAAAGAGAGAGAGCAATTGATTGAAGCCCCGCATCTTGTGAGCGCAGAGCACGAGTGGGCGAGTATCGTGAGATGAGATCGGATAGATAGAGCGGTGCGAGCCCATTTAAAATGTTGTAAGTGAGGAGGAGTAGCACTTTAAAGTCAGATCTGGCTTGAATAGGAAGCCAGTGTAAGGAGGACAAGACTGGTGTGATATGATCACATTTTCTAGTTTTAGTTAGTATCCGTGCAGCCGCATTTTGTAAGAGTTGAATATTTTTTATGCTTGAATTGGGTAGGCCTGAAAAAAGCGTGTTACAGTAGTCTAGGCGTGATGAGACAAATGCATGAATTAGGGTTTAGCGATATTACGAAGATAGACGTTTTTTATATGTGCATTAAATGAGAGGGAGGAATAAAAAGGTTTTTTTATGGTGGAGCTCTGAGATACATGACAAGTATCAAAGTTGAGGGAGATGTCCTTAAACAGACCTCTGTGGTTTGGGGGCCCAACAACTTATCTGCGTTAAGGAGTAGAATGTTTTACGACATCCACTTTTTAATGGCAAGCAGGCAAGCCTCGATATTTTGTAATTGGGAGGAATCGTTTGGCTTAATAGGTATGTATAATTGAAAAGTAAAGTTAATGCCAAATTTGCACATGATATTTCCGAGGGGTAGCATATAAATGGAAAATAGCAGAGGGCCCAGAACAGAGCCTTGTGGGAAACCGCATTTGAACTGTGACCACGCAGTGTGTTCTATCAGTTAAATAAGATTTAAACCAAGCAAGTGCGTGACCCTAAATGCCAACATGATTCTCAAGCCGACTCAGAAGAATGGAATGATCGACAGTGTCAAAGGCATGAATGAGATCAAGCAATAAGAGCACAGAAGTTTGGTTAGAATCAAGAGAGAGCAGTAAGTCGTTTGTGACTTTGGTAAGTGCCGTTTCGGTAGAGTGGAAGGCTCTGAAGCCAGATTGAAAAGATCCATGAAGATTGTTATTTGATAGATGGTCAGTAAGTTGCATTGCGACAATCCGTTCTAATATTTTGGATAGGAACGGAAGATTGTTATGAGATACATTTTCTTGGAATTTAATGAATTCGTTAGCCGAGAATGCATAATTTAGCGTAGTTGGTTGTTTTTGAGTACGTTTTGCAACTGTATCAAACAGAAACTTCAAGTTGTATTTGTTTTCGTTGATGAGCCTGGAAAAATATGAGGTTTTGGCAAGTGAGAGTGCCTTTTTGTATTTATGTAAACTATCATTTATCACTATCTATACTACATTGATTGATTGATTGATTGAAAACTTTATTAACAGATTGCAGAATGGGTACAGTACAGTACAGCTCAATACATACAATTGTTAAGGGGATGCAGACCAGAGAAAGACTTTCGTCTTGTTTACATCAGGGTCCCCCATTTTCAATTCATCATAACATATATGACATACAGTACTGCTACATCTATACATTTATGACATACCAGATTTGCAAATACAGCAGTGTTTGTGATACGAAAAGAGTCCAGAAAAGAGAGTATATACATTTGACATAGATTGGAGGAGGTTGGGTAGGTGGGGGGGGGGGGGGGGGTGGGGGGGGGGGTGGGGGGGACTGTACATTGGAGGTAGTTGGGTAGGAGGGGTGGGTGGAGGACACTGTACAACTGTACAAGCAAAACTGTACATTGGAATATTGACAAGACCATACTTGGTAATTTACTGTACATTGGAGGGGGTTGTGTTAGGACATTTACAGGGGCCAGTTTCGAATTGCAGTCTCCCGTAGGTGTTTTTTGAGAGTGTTTTTGAAAGTGGGTAGTGATTCACATTCCTTTACAGCTTTGGGTAGGGCGTTCCACATTGATGTGGCATAATTGCGAAACGTGTTTAGTCCCTTGTTTGAGCCGAATCTGGGTTTAACATGATTTGTGGAGCTCCCTCTGGTGTTGTGATTGTGGTATTCACTGACCTTTGGGAAGTATTTTGACATGTACATGGGTACCTTGGTCGTGTAGTGTATCTTGTAGACCAGGCCCGTTGCTGTACTCTGTCGTCTACTCTAAGCCATCCTAGGTTGTCAAAGTGGGCAGGGGTGAGGTGGGTTCTAGGAGTAAGGTCAAGCAGTAGTCTGACCAGTTTGTTTTGAGATGTTTGTAATTTAGTTTTTAGCGCCTTTGAGGTGCTTTGGTACCATGAGGTGCAAGCATAGTCGTAGTACCCTTGAATGAGTGCTCCTGCCAGAGTCTTCAGGGTATTCTTGTTTACCAGTGAGGAGATCCGGTACAAGAATCGAGTTCACTCGAGTTCACTACATCACTATCATTCCAGGCAAGGCGGTACACTTCAAGTTTGGTCGAACGCCCTTTATGTTCAAGTTTGCGTCATGCCTTTTTCAAGGTGCGAGTTCCCTCCGTAAACCAGGGAGTGTGTTTCTTTTTAGGCTTAAGGGGAGCAAGTAGCAACAATGTCAAGCGTGCTACGAAGGGCAGCGTTAAGCTTATCTGTGAAGAGATCAAGGGGGCCAGAGTAAGAGAGGAAGGGAGAGAGGGTGTCTGGTAGGCATTTAACAAGAGTTGGGACAGTGGAGGCGTTAATACGACGGCTCATGTAGGGATACCATTTACATATCGCTGTACATATTAATATTACAACTCTGTACATACATCTGATTAGCAAATGTATATATTTTATACCCAGTTTAATCTCCTGTACATTGTATATTACTATTGCACTTTACTGTTACATTTGCAGTCTAGTTGGATGCCAAACCTCTTTTTGTTGTACTGTCCTTGTGCTGTATAATGACAATACATTTGAATGTAATCTAATCAAATCAAATATTCGATATCATGTCTTAACAAGTGCTTTGTTAGTGGATGAAATATGATGTGTCTTATCGGTGCCCTTCCAATGGTCTAAACTTTCCCTATGGGTGCCCTTCCAAGGGTAAACAGTACCGTGATAAAGTGCCCTCTATGCTGCCACTACATGGCAGTGTCTCGAATGGTGCCCTTTCCGGTATACAAAATGGGATGCAGTGCTATAAATGGTATCCCTACATGCGCGAGAAGGTTTCCTAATGGCACTACAGGGTACTACATGGCTCTACATGGCTCTACATGGCACTACATGGCACTACAGGGTACTACATGGTACCACAGGACACTACAGGGTACTACATGGCACTACAGGGTACTACAGGGTACTACGGGGTACTACTGTAACATGGCACTACGGGGTACTATAGGGTACTACATGGCACTACAGGGTACTACATGGCACTACAGGGTACTACATGTCTGCTCCTTTGCAGCACCACAAACATGGGAACTCTCTAACTCTTCCCCCCCCCCCCTCTTTCCCCCCCCCTCCCCCCCCCTCCCCCCCCCCCCTCCCTCCCCCCTCTCTCTGAGTGCCCATCTCCTGGCGCTGACTAAGGTGATGGATGCCTCGGGGTCTTGGCCAAGATTGTGGTGACTGCTCTACATGCACCTCCGAGGCCTTGGATCAGTTATTCACCGCCGTCTGTCCGTGGTCCTGTCAACTGATTAACAGTATTAACAGACTGTTAACAGATTAACAGTCAACGCGGGTTTCATTGCTGGGTTAAGTACTTCTATTCTATTCACATAATACGCTTACTTCATATATCTACTCCATTCACATATATGCCCTACCACTTGTATCTATTGCTATGTCCGCCTACTACAATCTCATGAGCTGTCTAACGCCTGTCCCGTCTCCCTGTCTCCCTATGACTTGCTGTCCTGGAGTGTTGACCGGAGTGTTGGACGTCCCGTGACGAAGGCCGGGAGATTGCGACCCCCTCTGCGTGCCCCCCTGTCTCCGGAGGTCTCGTAGTGGTGACCGGAGTGCCCGGATGTCCCGCGATGATGTCGGGGAGTTCGCGACCCTCCCTGCGCCACCCCCTATCTCCCTGTCTCCGGCTGTCCCTGAGCAACGACCGGAGTGTTGAATGTCCCGTGACTAAGACGGGGAGGACGTGACCCTCTTTGCACCGCCCCTGTGCCTCAAATAGATCCGCTATCAACTCTATCTTTAATCTTTCAAAATGTTCAGTTGCTATCGCTATTAGCTCTATCTTTAATCTTTCAAAATGTACAGTTGCTATTGCATGCACTCATCTGTGTTTCACCACACACATGAGTGCATGCTTACCAACTGTCCGTCTGCAACACTATTATCACCAACATCTAAGAAGGGAGATCCCCCCTTGAATGGCCCTTCTAAGGTTTCTCTCCTCCACACTGCCTGTGGAGCTTTTTTCCCTATTGTTTAGGTTTTAGTGAGTTTTTCCTTA
>NW_028171575.1:46337-105902 GCF_963971535.1 Notolepis coatsorum
GTGCCGACGAACATGTCGTTACAAGCCCGGTTCCGCGTAGGAATACGTCTGGCGAAATACGAATGGTACTATTTGTTCACAGCGCATATATATATGGCGCAAGTAAAGTAGAACTTTCTTTTAGTCCATTAGTCCTTTACCCTCCAACCTAGTAACAGACGTGAAGCCTCACCCACGACGCACGTGTGGTGCAGTATGGCCTACTTGGCCTCAGAATAGGCATTGAGACATCGTGTGGATTAATAGTTGAATTGTCATAGTTTGGCACTATACCGTCGAGTGGGACGTATTTCTATTAAGTTAATAATAGTCTATTATGTATGGTGCATCGTTCGGTTAGAGTTATAGAGTGAGCAGTACCCCCATCGTTCCTGGCGTTATCTAGAGTCTTAACCAGGCTGGGCAGACCACGTGTGGTGCTTGCATCCGAGGAGCTCTGGGCCAGGACGAGTGGACCTGTACATTGGATTACTTTACCCGGACGACGGCGAGCCCTCCACGGCTTGGATTATCTACGTGCTTTGGGTGCTTTGATTATGCCATGGATAACGGCCAACACTGCTGAGTGTTGGAACTACCCCCCCGAGAGGAGTCCAGGTGAGACGGCGCTCTACCCCGAGTGAGGTCGCCTCACGTCTCTTCGTTGTGGACCGGCAGCTACCGTCCACCAGAGGGCCCAGCTGTATTCATCTGCGGACCGAGGTTCTGTGGGCACCGTGTTCAGCACTCTGAATTCTCCCAAGAAATTGTCGGCCAGATGGGATACCGCCAGCGGCTCTCCTAACCCCCCCCCCTACTGACTTACAACCAGCGGGACCCCCCTTTAGTGTATCCAGCTATAATCATTTAAGTACCATCGCTATAGTTCCCTAAAGAACCAGGTTGTATACTTGCTCCCTGCGTAACCAGAGATTGGACATTCAATGTTGATTTACCTACGAATACTCATTTGCCTTACAAGTGCATTTCAAATCATAAATGTCATTAAGTGAACGTTGTATATACCCTTTGCTATATAAAATATTCGATTTATACATTTGTGTGGACTTCGTTTCATCAGGTGGGAAAGTGTTCATCATATCTACATCATGTACTGTGTGGCCAGTATTCAAAGTACATAGACGGTAGTGGTTTAATAATACCATACTTATCAATACAGTCAGGGAATTGTACCCCTCAGTTACAATTGGTCCTTCGAGCCGGAGGGTAACTAGTGTAATATTAATATAGTGTTATTAATATTGAAATGGCCTATGATGAACACTCCACGAAACGGTCCTCCTAACGTAGAACGCCCGCAGCGCAGACGACAGCCACCTCAGTACTTAGAGGATTACGCTGTCAGTCAACTACCTAGCCTTCGACAAACGGTAAACGCGGTAAAAGTAGAAAGTAAAATTATGTCTGACCTTAACGAACAGGTTACCTCGACCACAGAGGCCCTAGTGGGTTCTAATGTAACTGACCAAGCTCACGGTGGGGACCAGGAGGGAGCTGACATGCCTTTACCCCCCGCCAATACCGAAGAAGTAGTCCCCGACCAGCCCCGGGAGGAAGACAACCCTACAGAGAGAGAACTCTGCACGGAAGAAGAGGAGGAGAGCGCCGAGGAAATAGAGCTCCAGGACTCCCCAACGAGTACAGCCAGGAGCGGCTCACCTCTACAACCGTCTTCCCCCAGCGAAGCGGAGAGGATGCTATCACAGGCGTTCCTCGTCAGCCTGACAGCCTCTACCGAACGCGATCGACTTCAGGGTGAACGCGATCAACTTCAGGGTGAACGCGATCGACTCCAAGCACAGACGCTTAGCGAGCGCGAACAACTCCAAGCGCAACGACGGAGCGAAGAAGAGCGCAGACGCCTGGAGATGAGACGCCTTCAGACGGAAGAGAATATGGCAAGAGACCGGGCCGACGCCCAGCGCTAGCAGGAGCGCATCTAGCCACGTTAATCCAACGTGAACTCACCATTCCGGTGCACAGAACAATCTTGTGGTCAGATTCCACGACAGTACTCACATGGATCAAGTCTGATTCATGCAGATACAAGGTCTTCGTGGGAGTCAGAGTCACCGAGATTCAAGAGTTAACAGAAGCAGCGAGCTGGCGGTATGTGGACACCAAACACAACCCAGCTGACGTCATCACCCGGGGAATGTCCCTGGATGACCTCACCCGTCGCAACATCTACAGTGACGGACCAGAATTCCTCAAGCTCCCGGAAGAAGAGTGGCCTACGCCCACCCCACGGGAAGCGAGTAAAGAGGAGGCTGAGAACAAGAAACCTATGTTCTGTGGACTGAGCACAGTCGCCTCCACAGACCCCAACACACGACTGCGTGGCCAAGTTCAGCTCCAACTCCATAGTGAAGTTCGCAGATGACACGGTGGTGGTGGGGCTGATCTCGGACAACGACGAGAAGGCCTACCGGGAGGAGGTTGAGGTACTGGAACGCTGGTGCCAGGACAACAGCCTGCTCCTGAACATTGGCAAAACCAAGGAACTGATCGTGGATTATAGGAGAGGACAGCAGGAGACACACACACCACTGATGATAAACGGGGCTACCGTGGACAGGGTGAGCAGCTTCAAGTACCTGGGGGTCCACATCTCAGAGGACCTGACATGGTCAACACACATAGGCACAGTAGTAAAGAAGGCGAAACAGCGTCTCTACCACCTGAGACAGTTAAGGAAGTTCAGAGTATCGGGGAAGATACTCCAGTCCTTCTACTCAGGAGCTGTAGAGAGCATCCTGACCGGAAACATCACTGCCTGGTATGGAAACAGCACGGCACAGGACAAGAAGGCCCTACAGAAAGTGGTGCGCTCAGCCGAGCGTACCACGGGTATTGCACTACCCCCCCTGCAGGTTCTATACAACAAGAGGTGCAAATCCAGAGCCTGCAGGATAATGAAAGACCCTCACCACCCCAATAACAGCCTGTTTCAGCTGCTGAGGTCAGGCAGACGCCTGCAAATCCCAGCTACTAGGACAGAGCGGCTTAGGCTCAGCTTCTTCCCCCAGGCCATCAGAGCCATGAACAATGTACATTGAGTGCTCAGAACATTGAACTGTCCACACACAAGCACACATGAACACACACACGACACGCACACTGTGCACGCTCACACACGAGCAGCCACTTAACACTTTAACATGAGCGGGCACACACTCATGTCGCACACACGCACACTTATGGCCAAAGGAAAGGACACTTTAAATTAGAATAACAGGAACAGTGTATTGCACTACCAAAGCTAACTAGCATGTCACACATGCGCTGTAAATAACTATGTACAGATACCGAGATGTCACTCCATGTTACCTGCTACCTGTTACTGCACAATGTTGTTTCTTCTTTTGATTCTATTATATGTACCACTGTATTGCACATCGTTGCGGGCAAGACCACCCGCATTTCATTGTATACCTGTATGCCGTGACAATTAAAACTCTTGACTTGACTTGACTTGAACATAGATGATTGCATTACCCTACAGAGTGCACAGCTAAAGACATTCCTGTGGCACCACCGAGAGATTCAGCCCACTGCCGACATTTCAGCAGCTCACTACGAAGAAGCAGAACTTCTTCTACTACAACGAGCCCAGAGAGACTCGTTCCCCGATGAGCTAGACTGTCTACAGGGAGGAAAGCCCGTCCCATCAGACAGCAGACTGCTCCACCTGGCACCCGAGAGTGACGCCCATAATCTCATCAGAGTGGGTGGTCGCCTGCGGAGAGCCCCCGATCTACCGGATGACGTTAAGTACCCGATAGTCTTGAACAGCCGACACAAGGTCACAGAGCTGATCATAAAGAAATACGACGAGGATGTACACCACGCAGGAGCAGAGAGAGTCTTCGCGGAGATCAGACGTCGCTATTGGATACTTCAAGGAAGAGAAGCGGTGCGACGCTTCCAGCGAACCTGTCTAGACTGCCGAAAGTGGCGCGCGCAGCCCAGCATACCCCGGATGGCTGACCTACCTCCCTGTCGCCTCCGACTCGGCGACAAGCCATTCCACTCCACAGGCATGAACTGTTTTGGCCCGTTGTATATAAAGAAAGGAAGAGGAACCGAGAAGCGGTGGGGTATTGTATTCAAATGCATGACCACCAGAGCGATACATATCGAACTCCTTCCGACCATGAGCACAGACTCATTCCTTATGGCCTTCCGAAGATTCACATCACGGAAAGGAAAACCGTCTACATTGTTGTCTGATCACGGGACAAACTTCAAAGGCGGAGAAAGAGAGCTGAGAGAGAGCTTCCAAGCTATGGGCCCAGAACTTAAGACCCACCTCGCTCCATCCCAGATTGACTTCCAGTTTAATCCCCCGAACGCACCCCACTTCGGTGGAACCTGGGAACGAGAAGTACGTTCTATAAAGACAGCCCTGTACGCCGTGCTTGGGGCCCAGACTGTGGCGGAAGAAGTCCTAATGACAGTCCTCACGGAGATCGAGGGAGTATTGAACTCCAAGCCCCTCGGCTACGTCTCCAGTGATGTAGCAGATGTCGACCCAGTCACCCCCAACACACTCTTGATGGGGCGGCTAGACCCCGCGCTACCCCAGACAATGTACAGGCCTGAAGAAGCGAACGGCCGAAGAATGTGGAGGTACAGTCAAGTACTAGCTGACAAGTTTTGGAACAGCTTTCTACTCCACTACCTACCGTCTCTACAGACCCGCCAGAAGTGGGTAAAAGAGAGAGAGACAATTTGACAGAAGGAACAGTCGTCATGATTATCGACCAGTCACTACCCAGAGCTATGTGGCCGGCTGGCCGCGTAAGCAAAGTGATCACCGGTGCCGATGGCAAGGTCCGAGCAGCTGAAGTGCTCGTCCAAGGGCGAACTTACACACAACCCGTGGCGAGGCTAATAGAACTGCCCAGACTCCCAGACACTATCGATGACGACCATGACCCCATGACTTTGTGAGTTGACTGACCCTTACAGCGGACCTTGAGTGGTAGACAGTGCGGTTAATCTGTCTCTGCTTAGCTAATTAGGTGGGACTAATTAGGGGGCGGCTGTTGTGAAGGATCAGATTAAACCGAATATATATATTTATTTATGGATATATATTTAATAGTATTTGTATATCGTTTGATATCCCCTGTATATTCCTTGTACATATACACTGAATATCCCTTTAGTCTACTAACAGCCCATAATAGTTTCATTCTACCATTGGACGAGAACCTGGCGCCAGCAGCCAAGCCCCTTGGTTCAAGTTCAATCGTGCCGACGAACATGTCGTTACAAGCCCGGTTCCGCGTAGGAATACGTCTGGCGAAATACGAATGGTACTATTTGTTCACAGCGCATATATATATGGCGCAAGTAAAGTAGAACTTTCTTTTAGTCCATTAGTCCTTTACCCTCCAACCTAGTAACAGACGTGAAGCCTCACCCACGACGCACGTGTGGTGCAGTATGGCCTACTTGGCCTCAGAATAGGCATTGAGACATCGTGTGGATTAATAGTTGAATTGTCATAGTTTGGCACTATACCGTCGAGTGGGACGTATTTCTATTAAGTTAATAATAGTCTATTATGTATGGTGCATCGTTCGGTTAGAGTTATAGAGTGAGCAGTACCCCCATCGTTCCTGGCGTTATCTAGAGTCTTAACCAGGCTGGGCAGACCACGTGTGGTGCTTGCATCCGAGGAGCTCTGGGCCAGGACGAGTGGACCTGTACATTGGATTACTTTACCCGGACGACGGCGAGCCCTCCACGGCTTGGATTATCTACGTGCTTTGGGTGCTTTGATTATGCCATGGATAACGGCCAACACTGCTGAGTGTTGGAACTACCCCCCCGAGAGGAGTCCAGGTGAGACGGCGCTCTACCCCGAGTGAGGTCGCCTCACGTCTCTTCGTTGTGGACCGGCAGCTACCGTCCACCAGAGGGCCCAGCTGTATTCATCTGCGGACCGAGGTTCTGTGGGCACCGTGTTCAGCACTCTGAATTCTCCCAAGAAATCGTCGGCCAGATGGGATACCGCCAGCGGCTCTCCTAATCCCCCCCCCCCCTACTGACTTACAACCAGCGGGACCCCCCTTTAGTGTATCCAGCTATAATCATTTAAGTACCATCGCTATAGTTCCCTAAAGAACCAGGTTGTATACTTGCTCCCTGCGTAACCAGAGATTGGACATTCAATGTTGATTTACCTACGAATACTCATTTGCCTTACAAGTGCATTTCAAATCATAAATGTCATTAAGTGAACGTTGTATATACCCTTTGCTATATAAAATATTCGATTTATACATTTGTGTGGACTTCGTTTCATCAGGTGGGAAAGTGTTCATCATATCTACATCATGTACTGTGTGGCCAGTATTCAAAGTACATAGACGGTAGTGGTTTAATAATACCATACTTATCAATACAGTCAGGGAATTGTACCCCTCAGTTACAGATAGGTCTTAGGCGATCAAGACATTGATTAGTAGATTTTTATGATTTCTTCCATGCTGAATGAGTTTTAAAAAACTTATTTTTTTATGATAACATCAATGCTAAGCACTAGATTTAAAGAGGTCCTTCTGAATAATCATGTGGTAAACACAATTCTACAGATTTGTCGATTAAATCACCTAATCTATTAGTCAACTACATTTTTGGCTATTAGTCGACAAAGAATTTCTCTCTCTCTCTCTCTCTCTCTCTCTCTCTCTCTCTCTCTCTCTCTCTCTCTCTCTCTCTCTCTCTCTCTCTCTCTTTCTCTCTCCCGAATGTACGTTGCGCCGCGGTGTTTGTCTCTGGAAACTAGGTCAGCTCAAAACAACAACAACAACACTTCCGGTCGGGGTTTTTCAAAATAAAAGAGCAACGTCTAAAACAGGAAAGACATTTATTTTGTAAATTTGTGGCACGCACTTATTATCTTGAGACGTTTTCGTTTTTTTACGGAAACCTTTAAATGAAAATTAAACGAAAACAAAAAAGATCAAAATCGTTTTAGTCTGGACAAGGCCTTATCTTAGCCAAAGCTCATTTAACCTACATGTACTTTGTACAATTTGTTTTGACCATTAAACCTATATTGATCAGAAGATCCGTCTACGATATAATTGATGAGTCCGGATCCACTACAATAGCTCTACAGAAAATTGTCTTCTAGTCACATATAGACACATGAGGCCCAGCCGGAGAGAGCCTGAGTAACGGTGGGCCTGAGAGTATAGCGAGACTCTCAGACGGTGAAACGGTCCAGTCAGCAGGACCGGGGTGTGTGTTCACTAGCAGTACCTGGCTTAAAGGATAACATCTCCAGTGATCCCGTGGGTCAGCTGAATACACTATCTCATAACCACTGGGTTTTACTCGTGGCAAAGGCAAACCCGGCGTGCTTTCTCCGAAAGTGGACGGGATAGAAGAGAAAAAAAGACATCCATATTTTCTGTGTCATAAGCCTCGCCGAGGAGCAAGGGGGCCCATCTGCATCTGATTACAAGCTGTAAATCTGGCTGACCTCCCCTTTTACTGTCCACACACACACACACACACACATTTCACATGTTCATCGATTGCCGTGGATGTGGGCGGGCTGGGCCACACGGCGCACTAATGCGCTGCGATGCCTTGAACAAACATACCTCGTAAAACAACAGTCGCTCTGTTAGGGGGGGGGGGGGGGGGGTACAGGTAGGATAGGTAGTAATAATAATAGAACATTCACCTGGACAAGCCGGCGAGCACTGTGAGAGTCATGTTCTTTGACTTCTCCAGTGCTTTTGATACCATACGGCCTGGGCTGCTGGGTGAGAAGTTGGAGGTGATGCAGGTAGAGGCCCCCCTGGTGTCCTGGGTTGTTGACTATCTGACGGGCAGACCACAGTATGCGTGCCTACAAGGCTGTGTGTCAGACAGACTGGTCAGCAACACCGGGGGGGACAGTCCTCTCTCCCTTCCTCTTCACCGTCTACACCAATGAAGTCCTGCCACCTTCAGACGTTTTCTGATGACTCTGCGATAGTGGGATGTATAAAGGACGGTGATGAGGAGGAATACCGTGAACTTGTAGCGGACTTCGTTACATGGTGCGATAAGAACCACCTCCAGCTAAATGTGACGAAGACCAGGGAACTGGCTGTAGATCTGGGGAGGAGGAGGAGGAGGAGTACACCTGTGACCCCGGTTTCCATCAGGGGGGTCGATGTGGACATGGTTGAGGACTACAAATACCTCAGAGTCCACATCGACAACAAACTGAACGTGTCAAAACACGCAGAGGCACTCTACAAGAAGGGCCAGAGCCGACTCTACTTCCTCAGAAGGCTGAGATCCTTCAACATCTGTACAAGGATGTTGAGGATGTTCTACGAGTCGGTGGTGGCGGGCGCCTTCTTGTACGCTGTGACCTGCTGGGGCAGCGGACTGAGAGCGGAGGACACAAACAGGCTGGAAAAGCTGGTCGGGAAGGCCAGTAATGTGGTGGGGGTGGAGCTGGACTCTCTAGGGTGTCAGAGAGGAGGAGCCTTGCTAAGCTCCACACCATCATGGACAACCCCTCCCACCCACTACACACGGACTTGGCTGAAAGAAGGAGCACGTTCAGTGTTAGACCCCTAGATGTAACACTGAACGGCACAGGAAGTCCTTCATTCCGACAGCCATTAGACTCTATAATGCATCACTGTGGCTCACTGCATACAGTATAGAGAGACGTAAAAGGAGCTTTTATCCCCAGGTCATCGGGATGCTCAATGACTCTATGCACTACCCACTAACACTAACCCATCCACTATACATTCATTGCACACACATTAACCTGTAACATTCACTTTAGACGGCGGCCGGGTAGTGCAGCGGACTAAGCGTCTGTCTACCACCACAGAGACAGTGGGATCGAATCCAGCTGTGGTGCTTCCGGGTTGGCCGACCGTCCATACTAACACAATTGGCGGTGTTAGCGGGTGGGAAACCCGGCAAGGGTGGGTCCTGGTCGTTGTAAACAGCAACTCCTACAGTTCGGTCGGGGCGCCTGCACAGCAAGGGAAGGATCTAGGAGAGGTAGTGTGACCTTCCACACGTTACACTCTCCCAGTGAGAGTCCGCACTGCCAGGTGAAAAGAAGCGGTGGGCTGGGTACACATGTGTCGGAGAGGAAGCATGTGATAGTCTCCGCCCTCCCAGACCGACGGTAGGGGGTAGAGTGCGCAACGACCAGGAAGGGGATTGGGAATTGGCATAACGACTAACATTGGGATGGGAGAAAATCGGAAAAAGACGAAAAAAAAAGAAATTACAAACAAAAAAAAACATTCACTTTAGACACTTTAAACACTTTATATTATAACACTACACCGTATTTGATCTATTTCTAAAATATTTGCACTACATCTCACCTCATTTTGGCATTTTAGCATTTTGTTTGGTCTATATTATTTAAACTTTTTTTAGGGGGCTCATACAGAACCAATCATGTCACTGTAATGCGCATGTACCTTATATGTGACAAATAAAACAAAACTTGAAAACTTGCACTTTACATTTGGCTAGATGGTGGCTCGATAACACCAAACTTTACATTTGGCTAGATGGTGGCACGATAACACTTAACTTTACATTTGGCTAGAATGGTGGCACGGTAACACCAAACTTTACATTTGGCTAGATGGTGGCACAATAACACCAAACTTTACATTTGGCTAGATGGTGCCACGATAACACCAAACTTTACATTTGGCTAGATGGTGCCACGATAACACCAAACTTTACATTTGGCTAGATGGTGGCACGATAACACCAAACTTTACATTTGGCTAGATGGTGGCAGGATAACACCAAACTTTACATTTGGCTAGATGGTGGCACGGTAACACCAAACTTTACATTTGGCTAGATGGTGGCACGGCAACACCAACCGCGGGTCTCCACAGTGCTGCAAGCAGCCATACCGCGGGTCTCCACAGTGCTGCAAGCAGCCATACCGCGGGTATCAATACCGCAGGTCTCCACAGTGCTGCAAGCAGCCATACCGCGGGTCTCCACAGTGCTACAAGCAGTCATACCGCGGGTCTCCACAGTGCTGCAAGCTCCACTTCCTGCTGCCAAGCAATCGACCCAGCTTCGAACAGGCACAGGCTCCGAATGGCCACGCCCCCAAATGACCATGCCCCAGAATAGCCACGCCCCTGAATGGACACGCCCCCCAAATGGGCACTGCATTACTTACACAAACAGAAAAAGAGTTACAGAAAAAGTGACTCCAAAACAGAAAACAAAGCACTCTGCGAGAACAAGATACAAGATACAGGAGTTTTATTTGTCACGGCATACAGGTATACAGTGAAATGCGGGGGGTCTTGCCCGCAACGATAATACGATGCATAATACAATAGTAATAATATATAATAAGAATCCAACCAATAGAGCGACATTGTACAATAAACAAGTAAACAAAGTAGGGCATATCGGTATCAGTACATGAGTTATTTACAGAGCATGGTAGGACATGCTAGGTCCTGTGGTAGTGCAGTACACTGTTAGCTACGGATGAGGCACTGGGTCTTTATGTACACTGCTATACAATGCTATATTATACAATCTCAAGTTATACTATACTATTCTTAAAGTGACCTTTCCTTCTGTAAAGTGTCCATAAGTGTGAGCGTGTGCAGCATGAGTGTGTGTGTGCTCATGTTAAAGTGGCTGCTAGTGTGTGAGCGTGTACAGTGTGTGTGTTGTGTGTGTGCTCATGTGTGCTTGTGCGTGGAGAGTTCAGTGTTCAAGGCTCTGATGGCCTGGGGGAAGAAGCTGAGCCGAAGTCTCTCTGTCCTCGTTACTGGTGTTCGCAGGCGTTTGCCTGACCGCAGCAGCATGAACAGGCTGTTGTTGGGGTGGTGAGGGTCTTTCATTATCCTGCAGGCTCTGGATTTGCACCTCTTGTTGTATAGGACCTGCAGGGTTGGTAGTGCAATACCCGTGGTACGCTCGGCTGAGCGCACCACTCTCTGTAGGGCCTTCTTGTCCTGTGCCGTGCTGTTGCCATACCAGGCAGTGATGTTTCCAGTCAAGATGCTCTCTACAGCTCCGGAGTAGAAGGACTGGAGTATCTTCCCAGATACTCTGAACTTCCTTAACTGTCTCAGGTGGTAGAGGCGCTGCTTCGCCTTTTTTACGACTGAGGCCCTGTTTAGACGGAAACGCTAGCAGGTGAATCCGCAAAAATATTTTTTCGGATGTGCCTTTCGTTTATACGGAAACAGCGTTTTTACGGGGGGGGGAAACCGTTAAAAAGTGAGACCACCTTCCAGGGTGGAATTCCTAGAAACGATAAACCTTTGCGCTATCATCTAAACTGTCAAACCGCATAAAACGATGACGAAAGGGTTGTCAAGGCTCTCGTCGCGCGTACTGCTTACATCACAGGTGTAACGGAGGTACCGCAGTCTATCCACAGTCACGAGGTACAAGTCGTGAAGTGGCTGTGGACGTTAAGCGGTACTGCAAGTAAACTCACTCCCCAGAGGCATCCAGACCCGGAAGCAAGAAGTGAATTCACTTCTTGCTTAGTGGTCTGTGATGCCGCCCGCGACGCGGGCGTCCGGGGTTCAACTCCCACTCAGGGCGATCCCTTAACAGGGGTCGAATCGACTAAACACAACGCAGACAAGATCACACCGGCTACACAGGCATGCGCCAGTAGCCTAGAAGCGTAAACAAAGCATGTCTGATTCTATCCATGGCGATCACCTGAAGGCTACATTGGCAGTACTTTTAAATACACAAGAATCTGTCCCGCGGCTATCACAACTATTAGTACTGGCCCCACTGTCTGTGAGTGACTCTGCTTTGGTCCAATCACATTCCCCCACCCACAGTCTGCGAATCAGAGGCAGAGTAGGGCGGGTCTTCACAGCACGTCATGTGACATATGCGCCAATCGTGTGACAGTGGGGCTCCGTCGTTACAGCGTCGTCTGCACGCAGAATTCCATCCCAAAACGCTAGTCTAAACGCAAAATTAAAAGTGAGACCGTAAGACGACTTTTGCGGTTTCTGTTCAGACTCTCTCCGTCTCAACGTAGCCTGAGTCTATGTGTGTTGTCCATGTCAGATCCTCTGAGATGTGGACCCCCAGGTACTTGAAGCTGCTCACCCTGTCCACGGTAGCCCCGTTTATCCTCAGTGGTGTGTGTGTGTCTCCTGCTGTCTCCTCCTAAAATCCACGATCAGCTCCTTGGGCATGTGATGCCCATAGGGCGAGGAGAAGAGTCGGGAAGTGACAGAGGGGCGGAGAGAGACAGCAGGGGGGGGGGGGGGGGTGGACTCACTTAGGCTGCTAGCTGTCTTTATGGACGTTTCGTTGACAGAGAGGGAGAGTGAGACACATAGAGAGAGAGAGAGATAGAGAGAGGGGTAAAGAGAGTGAGAAAGTGAGTGAGAGGGGTAAAGAGAGTGAGAATAAAAGAAAAAGACAGAATGAGAGAAAGAATGAAAGTCAGAGAATGAGAGAGAGAGAGAGAGTTGAGGCGGTAAACAGGTATGTCTTTGATCTGGCAGACAGATGTTGAAGAGAGAATTAGTCTCCATGCCCAGATGGTTCTTTGTTCCAAGCCCAGTGCTAATGAGGAGATGAGGAGGAGGAGGAGTGGGTGACGATGGAGGATGAGGGATTTCTGTGTGTGTGTGTGTGTGTGTAGAGGGGGGGGGGGGGGGTGCGTGATAGGGCATTTTTCTTCTGGCTCAGGTACAGGAGATTTAGTACTGATTAAATCTAATTTACAAGCCTTCTAGAGCCGCGGCGATGACAGTGGGACGCAAACACCTGTAAGTAGTAGCTGATGTCACTGACGGCCAAGCACTTGTAATGTGTGTACGACAGTCACAGGCTTGTTTTTTCTTCTTCCTCTTCCGCCCCAGCAGGGTGCATATTCATTACAGCGTCGCATGCATCGATAGATCAATAGCGATGCATGCTTTCATATGCAGCATACTAACCTGGAGTACAATATAATCCCTCTGCAGAATAATCAAACGCCACACGGATCCCCCGGGCCGCTCCGTTCCGTCAATGCAGGGCATGATGATGACAGCCCCAGGTGTTATCTCCTGGCTTCAACTTTGATGTGCACGCTTGTGTGTGTGTGTGTGTGTGTGTGAGAGAAAGTATGTGTAGTAATTGTGTGTAAAAGTTGCGTAGTTGTCAGATCCTTATTCTAAATGGAAGCGTTTTAATTCACTATAAATTAAACTTCGAAAACCTCTGAAGTCGATTTATTTTTAGCTTTAGACTGGGACTCTGGAAAAGAGACCACCAGAACAGAGTGGCTATTATGATACACTTGATGGGTGTTTAGCTGGGGTTGAAGATGTAGAAAGAAATCCTGATTGGGGACTGGAACACGGATATGCAATGAAAAGAAGCACCCGTTTCCGAGTCCTTCAGTAGGTTTTGTGATCTGCACAGTGTCAGCCAGCTAATTACCCAACCCACAAGAGTGTGTGATTCAACACAAATTTGATCTCATTCTGACCTCTGACAAGTCCAGGATCTCCAATAAAGGGGTTATAGCATGCGGTTTAAGCTATCATTATATGATATTCTGTACTCGCAAAAAGCTAAAGCAAAAGGCCAGCTGTCACAAAACAGTCACATTTAGGGAGCTCAAAACCTACTCTAGTGAGGCCTTTAACTAAGAACTGGAGAGCCTAGACTGGTCAGATGAGCTCAGTGGTACACTAGTTGAAGAAACATGGCTTGGATTCAAAACCAAATTCTCATCAATACTAAACAACATGGCCCCCCTAAGAACCACCAGGGTTAAAAATTGCGCTGAGCCATGGATGCACTCAGACATACTGACCACTATGAAAACCAGAGAAAAAAAATTCTCTGAACTTCATAAAAGTCAGTCAAAGCTTGCCAAAGGCTCAAACAGTGATCTCCAAGCCCACATGGTTGAACTCAAACAACAAAGAAACAGACTAAGAAACGATGTAAACACCATGATCAAATCTGCAAAAAAATTATTCATCAATGACAAAACTGAGGAAAACAAAAACAAACCCTGTGAACTTTGGAAATTACTCAACAACCAACTAGGCTGCAGTAAAAAACTAAAAACCAGATTTACAAACATCAACATAAAGACAGAAAACAATCTCATCACAGACAAGCTGGATGTGGCCAATTACTATTACTATCCTCCCACTCAGGGCATTTTGGGGTAGAACACTTCCTAGCCTTCTACAAAAAGCTAGGGGTCCGCAAAGACGACTTCAAACTCGAAATGGTAACAACAGATGAGGTGCTCAGAAAACTGAGCGCCCTCCAATCTAACAAGGCCACTGGCCATGACAATATCCCCTCCAAATTCTTCAGAGACTCAGTAGCCACCCTCACCCCAGTCATCACCCAAATAATAAACCTCTCCATAAAATAGGGATACGTCCCCAAAGACTTCAAAATTGCAAGAGTGACCCCCCTGCACAAAAAATGCAGCAAATTAGACCCAGGCAACTACCGCCCTGTTTCTATTCTTATGTCCATCTCGAAAGTCATGGAAACAATAGTCTACGAACAGGTCGAAAAGTACCTTGCGGAAAAGAAAAATATACAAATTCCAATCTGGCTTCAGAACATCCCACTCCACTGACACATGCCTTCTCTATTTGAACAACCACATCAAACAAGAGGTGGACGCGGGCAAATACTGCGGCATGGTCATGCTGGACCTCCAAAAGGCTTTCGACACTGTCAATCACCCCATTCTGATTGACAAGCTAAAAGCAATTGGTTTTGATAGTTCATCAGTGAGCTGGATGCAATCCTACCTGGAGGGGAGAGAACAGATGGTGGAGGTGAACGGTACACTCCCCCCCAAAGCACCTCAAAGGCCCTAAAAACAAGACTACAAACTGGTGGGCCTGGTCTACAAGATACACTACACCACTAAGATACCCATGTACACTTCCCAAAGGTCAGTGAATTCCACGACCACAACACCAGAGGGAGTTCCACAAATCATGTTCAACCCAGATTCGGCTCAAACAAGGGACTAAACACGTTTCGCAATTATGCCACAACAATGTGGAATGCCCTACCCACAGCCGTAAAATAATGTGAATCCCTACCCTCCTTCAAAACTGCTCAGCACCTACGGGAGGCTGCAATTCGAAACTGGCCCCGGTAAATGTCCAACCCCCCCCAACCCCCTCCAATGTACAGTTTCTTCCCCCTCGAATGTATATATTTTCTTTTATGATCTCTGTCTCTTAAACAGTACTGTATATTTGTATATCTTGTATGTCATAAATGTCTGGATGTAACAGTACTGTATATCTGTATGTCATGTATGCCATAAATGTCCTGATGAATTGAAAATGGGGGACCCTGATGTAAACAAGACGAAAGTCTTTCTCTGGTCTGCATCCCCTTAACAATTGTGTGTATTGAGCCGTACTGTATTGTACCCATTCTGCAATCTGTTAATAAAGTTTTCAATCAATCAATCAATCAAATCAATCAATCAATCAATCAAACTTGTGGAATTTGAATGCTCTCTCTCTCTCCCTCTCTCCTCCCCCTCTCTTCCTTCCTCCCTCTCCTGGAATTCCTTCAAAAGAAAAAGGTCCCATTTCTGTCCAGCGGTAGGTAAAACATTGGAAAATCATAATATTACAGTTCCACTGTACCTCCATCCGGTAATAAGACGCCAGCGTATTACATTTTGTTGATATAATTCTTATACATCAACACATACAGTAGCAAGAGTTATGTCTCTTCCAACATGGAGGAAAAACGTCCGTTCTAACCATTCCGCACACCGGTGATGATTACTAATCCTTCCAACGGAACGGCTCTCGCTGAATACTTCACAGGTGTTATCTCTGTGGCCGAGGGCGAACCACTCAGTATTTATGTCCATGAACCGTGTGTGTCATGTCATGCCAGCAGCCTGGGGGGTGTCTCTGTCCACAATGGATGGGAGACCGACTTTGTGAACGCTTGTATTTTGTCTGAATTTGTACGCACCTGGATGAAATGCGTTTTCGTGCCACTGCTATTGGTCGTACGCTGGAAAGTGTGCTTTCTTCCACACGCAGAAAGTCATCTGCACTAATGGCTCGGTCCACTTCCATCACTTCCTGTTTGTCTATGTTGCGGCTTTACACAGTTACACAGCTTTACACAGTGACTGACATACTGTACCAGAAAGACTCTCTTGTAGTAAATGTTTTTTTAATGAGAGAGGGGGGTGGTGGGGGTGGTGGGGGTGGATCTATGACTAGATGAACAGGAAAATGGAAATGTCCTGCTTATCCCTATTTTATATGTATATATTATATTCTAAGGTTGTCAATCGATAATTCTTTTTTATCTGAGTAAACGCATGATTGTCCATAGTTAACTCGCAATAAATCGCAAATTAATTGCATATTTTTTATCTGTTCTAAATCTACCTTAAACTGATCTTTTTCAAGTTTTAATTGAACTCTTATCAACATGAGTCGACAAATGTTTGCTTTATGCAAAAAAATGCATGTTTATTTATTGCCACAATGAGAAATACTGCCCAGAATCTTGTGCAAACTGCATTGTACAAAAAAAAAAAAAAAAGCCCAACAAAAGAATTGCAGATGGGCATACCAATTTACTAACTGTAACATTACATAGTAATGATTACTAACACAGTAGTAACTTGAACTATTCATCCCCATTTTTTTTGTTTAAGCAGCCATTTAACACAAAAGGATGACCCTCATGCATTGCAAATTTGCATACAATTCAAAACAAACAAAATAACTTAAAAGAAAATAGTAATTTAAAACAATGAATAAAGTGTGCATGAAATAATAGGGGAAAGAAAAAGTTAGGAACTTGTTACATTCACCCACACAAGGGCTGAGGACTCGCCCCCCCGCCCCCCCTCTCACACACTCACCCAGATCTTTCTCTTTTGCCCCTTCCTCATCTCTCTCACCCCCCCTCTTTCTCTCTCTCTCTCTCTCTCACACACACACTTTGAGTCACAAACAAACAACAATGTTTTGTTTAACGCTAATCTCGCGATACGAAAATGAGTGGTGTTAAAATAATTTTTGCGTTAATGGGTTAACTTTGACAGCCTTATATTCATATTTATATTTTCATATATATATATTCATATATTATTAGAACGGTGAAATTGTGCTCTTTATTCCCCCTTTAACTCACAGATTGGTTGATCAATACCGATCTGTAGGGCTGGAACGTGAAGCAGCTGCCTCAGAGGCCCCCGGCCCCCTCTCCTCCTCTGGGGGGGGGGGGAGGGGGGGGGGGGGGGGGTAGTCGGCACGGTTCCTCTGAAGGACGTCCGAACAGTTTCAAAGGCGATAACAAATCAAACTGTTCCCTGATTCTAATATCAAACAGGCCCGGTGTCAGCATTTATTAAAGAAATCAGATCCCTCCCCCCCTCCCTCGCTCGCCTCCCCCCCTTCACTCCCCCACTCGCAGTATTCCGACACACAGCGGCCCTTTGAAGTGGAGAGAATGCAGGATCGCAAATTACCCAGGAGACGCGGCTGATAGTCTTTGAAGCCCTCCTTTGATAGTGCTGTTTTCTCTGCTCACGATGCATCTCTCTCTCTCTCTCTCTCTCTCTCTCTATCTCTTACACGCTCTTTCCGTCTCTCACCATACCAGTCACCATACAACACGGCGTCGTTTGCAAACACTTATATGTACAACAACGGGCGGGATTGTGCTCACATGCACAAATACGCCTATAGGCGTCGTGTGAGCACGCGCGTGTGCATGCGCGTACATGCACACAAATGCACGTGCATACACACACACATTCGATCAGTACAATAACCTAATCCATAGGGAATGACCATCGAATCTGGTGCCCTCCAAGCAAGATGTCAATATCCAGTCCACTGATGACGACGATGATGATGATGATGATGATGATGATGATGATGATGATGATGATGACGAAGGGGGCCAGGGAATACAGGAGAAACACAGGGAATCCAGATCCTCAGAACCCTCAGCCCATGGCTCCCTCGCTCTCTCACCGGAGAATGACGCAGGGTAAAATCCACGCCGATGTTGTAATCCTCTCTTAGCCGTAGTTTATTCATAACTTCCTTTACCAGGCCTCGATGCACAGGCGTCGAGTTGTCGTGAGACTGTTTACTCTGGTCTCCTCTTCGGGGTATCTCGTGGGAAACGAGATGCAGAGGCAGTCAGGAGTTGTTTTTCTATAACAGACAAACTGACAGCTAATGCAAAGGAGGAATGTGCCCAGGGAAACTGACAACAACAGCCTTGTTAAATGGCTGTTTAGGAGCTGACAGAGAGGAGGCGAGATTCTTCACAAAGAAGCAGAGAAGGCAACGCTTTGAAAATGTACGTTGAAATATTGTACCACTGGGACAGCAGAACCAAATCAAATGCCTGTCCGCTGAGTAAAGAGCTGAAGTCTCCTGCCTCGGTTTGGCTCGTTTGCTGTGCAAAAACAACTCATAATTGTTTTATAGTTGTGAACCCGTATATATCTACCTTATGTATACTGCACCTCAGTGGCGGCTGCTGACAATTTTTTTTGGTGAAGCACAAATTATTATATTATATTATATTATATATTATATTAACATCCCCAAGGCTGCAACACCCCCATTCCTCCCAGGTGTCAGGCTCCTCATTCGCACATCACCACCACCCCTCCTGCTCCACTGCCATCACCACCGCCACTACCACCACCCCTCCTGCTCCACTGCCATCACCACCCACACCACCTACCCATTTGCACATTCTCATGTTGACCACAAAGTCAGCGAACCACACTTCGACCTCCCCGGGCCGAACCGGCCACTTTCCCCGAAATCTGACTGAAAAACAAACTTTTCATCCAATTTTCTTTTGTATGACATTTTTTTATATATAAAAAAAGAAATTATTAAAAAAGTTTTTCTGACTTTTAAAATTTTTCGGGACCTCCATGTTTTGGGGGTCTTCATCGTCAAAATCGGATCCGGGATTCAGCTCCCAACAGTCGGGCAAGAACTGCGGGTTTTCAGCCTCTCTCCAGGCTCCTGGACAGAACGAGCCGCGTGATTTTTTTCCATAGCCTATGTTTGCGAAGAGGGTACGGAAAAAAAATCACGCCGCTGTGCGTCTCTGATTGGATCTTAAGTTTGTGTGGCACGGCGTGAAGGCCAATCAGTCTCGTGCGCAAAGTCTCACTAGACAGCCTACCCTACCCTATTTTGATTGGATAATTACATTCTTAAGCCCAACCCAGTGCAGTTATTTTGCAGTGAGTGATTGACAGCTGGCCATTACTGCAGTTATTATCAGGCCAGATCAGAGAGCTCAGAGCTGTCACTTGGCAATTTTTTTTCAGAGGAAAACATTTCTAATAAAAAAAATATATAATAATAATAATAAAAAAATAAATATATATATATATGTATATATATATATATATAATGTAAATTAATAATAATTTTTTTTCTTCTTCTTTTTCTTCTTTTTTATTGATCTTTTTCCCCCTCCATTTTCCTCCGATTTTCTCCCATCCCAATGTTAGTCGTATGCCAATTCCCAGTCCCTTCCTGGTCGCTGCGCACTTACCCCCCACAGTCAGATCATCTGGGAGAGTGGAGGCTACCACGTGCTTCCTCCGACACACGTCCAGCCAATCACCGCTTCTTTTCACCTGGCAGCGCGGATTCTCATTGAGAGGGCGTAGCGTGTGGGAGGATCACACTATCCCCCTCAAGTCCTATCCGCGCTTAGCAGGCGCCCCGACCGAACTGTAGGAGTCGCTGTTTACAACGACCCGGACCCACCCCGCCAGCTTCTCCCACCCTCTAATACAGCCAATTGTATTAGTGTGGACGGCCAGCCAAGCTGGTGACAACCCCGGAGCTGTGAGCTGGATTCGAACAGGCGAATCCAGCTCACAGCTCCGGGGTTGGTGACGAACGCAATCTCCGCTCGGCCACCTAACCGCCCTTCTTTTTCTTCTTTCTGACTGTATATTATGAGTGAAGTACTGCCTCACGTGTTGTCATGGAATAACCTCCACTGCTGCACCTGTGTATACTGTATACTTTACTTACTCATAGTATTATTGTTACGGTCTGATAGGTGTGTTGGACCCGGGTGCGGTGTAGAACAGATAAGACGATAGGCAGGTGTTGATTTTCAAAACAATGAGCTACTCTTTATTGGGAGTAGAGAATGAATACGCATATGATGGGAGAAATGTCTGTCTCCAAAACGCATTAGATCAACTTCAAATCATAAAGTAAACTATACAATAAAACAGGGAAAATAAAGGGAAGACAACAAGGTCTCCAAAACACGTTAAATAGTAAACTCGTCTAACGACGACGCTGCATATACACACGTAAACATAACTTTCAATTACTGATCACTTCGGAGTCAAAGCGACACGACAGCTAAGACACATAGCGAATGTACTTATTCCAAAAACGGATTTGACACGACAGTCAAAGAGGCATGAAAATGAACAAGCTTATCCTCCGTGGCTTCAGCAAGAATGCATAGAACTACTTACGGCAAGGTTCAGTGATCGACTGACGATCTGACTAGTAACCAGGAAGAAGTTAAAGCCAACTTAACTATACACACAAGGTACCAATTAGAGCAATCAGGGCAGATAGACAGGTAATAATTACCATTGGGCAACGCCAGTGCTTTTGCTCCCAGATGAGAGCAAAACCCCAAACGTTACAGTATATATTACGATTCTACAGTAAGGGTTATTGATCATATTTATTGTAACTGCTTAAATATCCACAGTTAATTATATTGTTTACACTGCTTATTTCTTATCTGTACTATACTTGTATTGCCTATATTTATGTCTTTCTACTATCACCATGTCCATACCTGTACCTCCCCTCCCCCACTCCCCCATGCTGCTATGACACCTGAATTTCCCCAAGGGGATCAATAAAGGAATATCTTATCTTATCTTAACCCCAGGACACTAACGTCGGGTGATTTTCACCCGGACAATTGAATTCATGTGATTTTCTTTGTGTTGCAGCTGTCTGAGGTGGGCAGGTCCTTGTTTACATTCAGGATGCTCACTGAGGTCATTGGATGTTGTTGTGTTTCCCTCCTGCTCCCATTCATGTTTTCTTCTACCGGCTACGTGTTCGGGTGGTTTTCACCCGACGTTAGTGATAGAGGGTCAAATATTCCCGGCCGACGTTTGTGTATTGTGTATTTCAAGTGTAAAAACCTTACGGATGATGATGATGAAGAGGATGATGATGATGATGATGATGATGAAGAGGATGATGGTGAGCCTAGCACTTATAAGAGAAAGAAAATACAACGCCATGATTCCAGTAGGACTACCACCAGACATAATGGCCACCCCAGGACCTGTTTCCTCTACATCTCCTGCTACACCTCCTGCTACACCTCCTGCTACACCTCCTGCTACACCTCCTGCTACACCTCCTGTTGTCCCTGCTACACCTCCTGCTACACCTCCTGCTACACCTCCTGCTACACCTTCTGCTACACCTCCTGCTACACCTCCTGTTACACCTCCTATTACACCTCCTGCTACACCTCCTGCTACACCTCCTGCTACACCTCCTGTTACACCTCCTATTACACCTTCTGCTACACCTCCTGCTACACCTCCTGCTACACCTCCTGCTACACCTCCTGCTACACCTCCTGCTACACCTCCTGCTGCACCTCCTGCTACACCTCCTGCTGCACCTCCTGCTACACCTCCTGCTACACCTCCTGCTACACCTCCTGCTACACCTCCTGCTACACCTCCTGCTACACCTCCTGCTACACCTCCTGCTACACCTCCTGCTACACCTCCTGTTACACCTCCTGCTACACCTCCTGTTACACCTCCTGCTACACCTCCTGCTACACCTCCTGCTGTCCTGCTACACCTCCTGCTACACCTCCTGCTGTCATGCTACACCTCCTGCTACACCTCCTGTTGTCCTGCTACACCTCCTGCTACACCTCCTACTGTCCCTGCTACACCTCCTGCTGTCCTGCTACACCTCCTGCTACACCTCCTGCTGTCCCTGCTACACCTCCTGCTGTCCTGCTACACCTCCTGCTGTCCTGCTACACCTCCTAATACACCTCCTGCTACACCTCCTGTTGTCCTGCTACACCTCCTGCTACACCTCCTACTACACCTCCTGCTGTCCTGCTACACCTCCTGCTACACCTCCTGCTACAGCTCACTGCTACACCTCCTGCTACACCTCCTGCTACACCTCCTGCTACAGCTCACTGCTACACCTCCTGCTACACCTCCTGCTACACCTCCTGTTGTCCTGCTACACCTCCTGTTACACCTCCTGTTGTCCCTGTCACACAGGTACCATGTCTGCCGCCAACCGTGTGTCCTCGCCACTACTACCTTGCCTGTACAAACTGTATGTTAGGCATACGGTAAGTTAGTGGACCTGGAATTTGCATGTAATGCTAATTTGGAGTAATGGTTATGAATACATATAATTTAGTGGTCATTTTCAAGGGAATTCATATGGTCAAACACATTTCATAGTCAAGTTGGTACATTTTGCCCCTCTCGAAAATTGCAATTTTTTTTGTTTATCTCTCCCACAGTTTGCCACGCTGTACGGAGACTGTGCCTTCAACAGAGAAGGCTCATGAGTTCCATGAATTTTTTTTGGAATTCTTTTTTTTAGTAACGATGACCTCATTTCTCACCAATTTTGTCCCCCATGATACATTTGTTTGTGTTTTTTTTGTGATATTTCACATTGAAAAATAAAAGAAGAGTACCTCAATTTGCCATGTATTGTTGTACTTTAAGATATTTTGATGAGAAGTATGTTTTATGGGCTATATTGCATCGGGTGCTTCTACTGGGCTGGAACAACTGTGGGGGCCTCAGCCGCTGTCCATCCTCACAGTAGGGCTGCTTGATTATGGCAAAAACCATAATCACGATTATTTTGATTGATATTGAAATCACGATTATTAATAAACATGATTACTCATTGATTTGAAAACGTTGTATGACGACAACTGGATTCGTTTTAACCTTTCTTCTCGACCAAAGGCTGCCTTTCTGTCATCTTCTACAAGTTACCAAAGATGTTTAAAAATGAGAGGGCGAAATGCGCCGTGGCTCCCTCCTCCCTCTCAACATGAGCTGAAACTACTGTTTGGGGGGCGTGGGGGGGGGGGGGGGGACGACGACACCGCTGTGAAGTAAGGGTGCACTGCAGACAACACGAGAGCAACGTTGACATGTGGCACACTAATCGTTTTATCTCGATTATCTAGTTCTCATGATCGTGGGGGAGGCAAAATCGTAATTGAAATTGAATCTCAATGATTTGCCCGGCTCTTCCCCCCCAGCAGCATTAATGCGCATTCAACCCATTCTCCCCCGTGAGATGGAGATGGGATTAGGATCTATTGGCTATCGGTGATCCTGTCGATGCGCCCAAGGACAGCTGTTGTGACTACTGGTGCAGTGGTGCCCCGGCCGGCCGGTAACGGATACAGTGCTGCCGTGACCGCTGCCAAATACAAACACCATTGACAAAATGCAAATACTGTACCACACACCGATCAATAATAATATACATATTGAATACATAAATAATAAATATATGTTATGCAAATAAATAAATAAATACAAAAAAGAAAAGAATGAAAGGATACTCGGGAAAGTCAGTTATAAGACATTTATAAGGTATTTGTAGATAATGAACTAATCATGAACAAACCATTTATATACATTCGTAAATGGTTATTAAATCGTTTATAACTGGATTTGTATACCATTTACAAATGTGTTATACATTATTTATAACACATTAGTGGTTAATAGACTAATCATGAACAAACCATTTACAACTGATTAGTACATCATTTGTAAATGTACTAGTTTAACATTCATAAATGATCTCTTGGTAACTTTTTTCCACATGATCAACCTTATTTTTTTTTTTTTTTTTATATATCTTTTTCCCCCTCCTTTTTCCTCCGATTTTCTCCCATCCCAATGTTAGTCGTTATGCCAATTCCCAATCCCCTTCCTGGTCACTGCGCACTTACCCCCCACAGTCTGTCTGGGAGCGTGGAGGCTACCACGTGCTTCCTCCGACACACGTCCAGCCAATCAACCGCTTCTTTTCACCTGGCAGCGCGGATTCTCACTGAGAGGGCGTAGCGTGTGGAAGGATCACACTATCCCACTTAGGTCCTATCCGCGCTTAGCAGGCGCCCCGACCGAACTGTAGGAGTCGCTGTTTACAACGACCCGGACCCACCCCGCCAGCTTCTCCCACCCTCTAATACAGCCAATTGTATTAGTGTGAATGGCCAGCCAGGCTGGTGACAAGTTCAAGTTCAATCAAGTTTTCTCCTGCTCTCCACAACACTGCCCCCCTCTGTTGACGCTCTTCATTGCATCTTTGGAACGCGACGGTGCCCTCTGCTTCCTGTCATAAAGTTTGAATCTCCTTCACTTCCTGCAGATCGCTTCCTCCGAGATGATGCAACGGATTTGAATTGGAGTGTAACGCCGTCCTCTTGCAGCGCGGATGTAAGACACTGGTCTCGGCTCAGTCTGGGACGTGTTCTGTCTCTACTGTTTTGTACGTACGAGCTGTGTGTTGAGTGTATTTGACGGTTTATACGAGACCTGCTCTGTGCTTGTGTCGTGTGCGAGAGATGGTGGCCTTCGCATGAGTACGACATGTGATACGTAAGTGATGATGATGGTATCATGCAGAAATCATGCAGAAATACAGAAAAAAGAAGGTCACGCGCACGCACACACACACACACACACAAGCATGCATGCACACACATACACACACACACATAGACACGCACACACACACACACACAGACACACACATAGACACGCACACACATACACACATACACACAGAGACACACATACAGACACACACAGAGACACACACACACACAGACACAGACACACACATACACAGACACACACAATCACACAGACACACATTTAGAATCTTTATTTATGTCCACATAAAGACAATGTTTAAAGGACACAAATATTATCAGTGCACTTGTACATTGTGGGTTATTCTGATACATTCGTGCCCAAATTGACAATGGCAACCAAAGTTACACACACACATGGATGATGAACCTGACAATCAACACACAGCTCATGGATACAGATAGCAGCGTCTTCTCCAAATTGTGCGGCTGCCAATAATTGCTGACACTGAGCAATATCTTGCTAATTGTTTGGCTCTTCTCTTCGGAAGACCGGCCATCTGAAGGCCTCTAACACCCAACTTATGAACATGACCCAGGCTTCCAAATATGAAGACTAAAAGTTTACAGTTGTAGCCGAGTTGTGATATGGTATGGTCTAACAGTTGATATTTTAACATTTTGGTTGTAAAGGCTTCCTAGACTGTAGTCAAACGTGCAGCCAACTTCTAGGATGAGAACCTCTCTGTTATTCTCATTAACAACAACAACATCGGGGGTGTTTGCTGAAATATCAGAGAACAGTAAATAGTCCCTACACAGATTGAACATATATGGCTTCACACTGGTGTGCTTATACAGCTTATATGTTGCAGGTGACCCGAGTGTGGAACTGACACTGTCTGCAATCAGATCCACAATGCTATCATGCCTACAAATGTAGAGACCTTTGTATGCATGACAGCCATTGAGTATGTGAGACATGGTTTCTGTTGTCTGTTCGTGACCATGGTGTATGCAGTGTGGGCTATGGCTGCCAGGGAACCAGATGGAAAGGTTGAGCTTCGATGGTAAAACCTGTAGCTATAGCTTTTAAAGTGAAAATGATGATGCTCTCATCAATAGCAACATTTTTTAAAACTGCGTGCGAGACAGAGTGGTCAGCGGCAGGGAGATAGGCAAGCTTCCCTTGCAGTTTAAGCTCAGTCCAGTGTTGACGTTGGCGTTGTTGTTGTGCCGACATGAGATGGCCACGGGCATTGGTAAGTGGCAGTTCATGCCACGTTCCACAGATGTCAATGGTGGCCTTCACGGAGATGGTAGGGTCAGAGATGATCTCCTCAGAAACACTAACAGTGTCTGAGTCCGGCCCCACCCACTCCAGGGCCACGTTGGACCAGCCACATAGGTCATTCAGGTCTGGCCAGTCAGACCACACCCCGAATCCGGGGGCGCGGCTGTCCAGCTTTCCACTTGGTTTTTTCTTGTAACCCAGGATCCGACCCACACGCCAGGGGGACCTTGCGTCTCTGCAGGTCTAAGAACAGAGAGGCTCTGGCCTGCTCTCTGACGTGCTGGTCGTCACTGTTCAGCATGTTGAGATGAGTCTCGTGGCAATGTACGTGATGTCCATTCAAAGTTGGGAACACCCAGACCGCCCCTCCGCATGGTATGGAATATGATGTCCCGTGTTGAGTGAGTGTTCAGTCCAGTCCATTGTCTCACCATCTGTACGGTTTTATTGTTCATCTCACAAAGAAATGTGCGAGGAATATGTACATTTGAGAATAGGTGCTGAACTTTGACCAGGGCTATCTGTCTGACTGCTTCAAGTTTCATGATGAGTGGCAGGGGCGATGAATCAATTAAATCTAATCTGGCTGAGTAATCAGAGATCATTTCACTCACTTGTTGTTCCCATTCACCTGCCACATAAAATGTATGACCCAGATAGGTATATGTTTCATGACGTGCGTAGAATCTCAGTGGCTTGTTATCAACTGTAAATGTGGGAATTACACACACACACACACACACACACACACACACACACACACACACACACACACACACACACACACACACACACACACACACACACACACACACACACACACACACACACACACACACACACACACACACACACACACACACACACACACACACACACACACACACTCCGCTCCCAGATGAGGAGCGTTAGCCCTGGTGGTTTGAGAGCCTCACGTCCAATTAGATAATTAACAGTGATCAAGGATCGCCCCGCTGCCTGTCATAGTTGCCCGGTGATACTGCCTGTTCAAAGGGGCTCAAACGCACTGGCCTGAGCTAAAAGGAAAGCTACACACACAGGCTCATATTCACATCCAATAAGCCCCAGTATAAATGTGAGTGTAGGTCTACGAGGTGGGAGCTGCATTCTGACTTATTTAATATGAACAAGGGAAGATCAAGCGTGCCTTCCACCCCCATCCGCAGAGAGTTGGCCAGGGACCCGAAATAAACCATGCAACCGAATCACGGCTTTTTACACGCATTATTATTACCCAGCTTTTATGTTCCGAGACACTCTTTGAGTTTTCTCGGCTAGATTCTCATTGATTTTTTCAGTCATCCCGAAACACCTGAGGATTGCAATGCCTGGTGCGGTGAAAACATGGAGAAGATAAGATGTAAAACATTGAAAACCCAACAGTGCTTAAAGAAGTACAAGGAGAGCGGTACCTGTACGCGCATGCATGCCTGCTTGGACACACACACATGCACGTATGCACACACACACACACACACACACACACACACACACACACACACACACACACACACACACACACACACACACACACACACACACACACACACACACACACACACACACACACACACACACACACACACACACACACACACACAGAGAGAGAGATCTCTGAAGCTAAAGGAAACCGTGGGGACCAATATGAGAGGGAGAGAGAGAGAGAGAGAGGGACTGGGGAGAGAGAGACAGAACAAGAGCAAGCAAGAGAGAGATATAAAGATAAAGGAGAGAGAGAGCGAGAGAAAGACAGAGCGAGGGGGGAGAGAGAGAGAGAGAGAGAACAAGAGAGAGAGGGGAGGGAGATGGGGGAGAAAAAGAGGGGGGAAGAGGAGAGGGAGAAAAAAGGAGAGTAGGTGGGAAGAGAGAGAGGGACTTGGGAGAGAGAGAGAGAGAGAATGAGAGCAAGAGAGAGATAGAGAGAGAGCAAGAGAGAGAGAGAGATAGAGTGGGGACTGGGGAGAGAAAAACAATAAAAGAGAGTCCTGTTATTAAATATTAAATATTTTTTTTTATTTTTTTTTATTGATCTTTTCCCCCCTCCATTTTCCTCCGATTTTCTCCCATCCCAATGTTAGTCGTATGCCAATTCCCAGTCCCCTTCCTGGTCGCTGCGCACTTACCCCCCACAGTCAGATCATCTGGGAGAGTGGAGGCTATCACGTGCTTCCTCCGACACACGTCCAGCCAATCAACCGCTTCTTTTCACCTGGCAGCGCGGATAGTGTGATCCTTCCACACGCTACGCCCTCTCAGGGAGGATCACACTATCCCACTCAGGTCCTATCCGCGCTTAGCAGGCGCCCCGACCGAACTGTAGGAGTCGCTGTTTACAACGACCCGGACCCACCCCGCCAGCTTCTCCCACCCTCTAATACAGCCAATTGTATTAGTGTGAACGGCCAGCCAAGCTGGTGACAACCCCGGAGCTGTGAGCTGGATTCGAACAGGCGAATCCAGCTCACAGCTCCGGGGTTGGTGACGAACGCAATCTACGCCACCTAACCGCCCAATATTAAATAATTTGTAATTATTATTGTTTCTTTTACAGAAGATCCCAGACTGAAAAGTTGCATTGAATAGTATTTTTTAAATGGTCTATTTTACCAGTAAACATGACAGTGTGAGGCTGTCTTTTGTAGCTACATTCAGCTACATAGCTACAAGAGAGTTGAGCGGCAAATTAATTGACTTTGACCGCAGGCCTGGACTCACTGTTTCACATCTGTAGGAGGAGGAGTCGGTCAAGTCAAACATGGTAAATACTCTGATTAACCAGCAGCATATTAGCATTTTCTGAATAATTGCATTAATGCATTCATTTATTCACTCACTCACTCACTCACTCACCCACTCACTCACTCACTCACTCACTCACTCACTCACTCACTCACTCACTCGCTCGCTCACTCACTCGCTCACTCACTCACTCACTCGCTCACTCACTCACTCACTCACTCGCTCGCTCACTCGCTCGCTCGCTCACCCACTCCACATCTCATTCATATCATATTCCTTTCATCACCGAAGAGGAAAAACAAAAGGCATCTCAGTGGGCTCTCCTCTAAACGCCTCCCCTCCACAAAGCAGTCTCCACAACAGCAGTGGCTCAGCTGTGTGCGCCTCTGATGGTTCCACCCCTGCCTTTTCATCTCTTGCATTATTGGTGTGAGACTGCTAATGAGAGCTGTTGTATGTGCGTGTAACCCCATCCATTCTCCCCCTTTATCAACCTATCAGGAATTCTGCCAGTTCTCTCGCTTTACAGGGTTATGAGGGATGGCGGAGGGGGGGTGGGGTGGTAGGGGGGGGGGGGGGGCACAATGGGGAGGCCGTGTCATGAGGGAGAGAATCCTCTAGCACATAGTGATGGATTCTTTTCCACCCTTTCTTTTGCATTTCATCACCCCTTTTAGTGGCGCAGGGGAGGGGGGGGGGGGGGGGGGTGCGGGGGACTCTCTGTTGGGACGGAGGGAATCTAATCGCGAGGTTGAGGGGGTGGAATTAATACATTAGAGATGGGGGAACAGAGGAGGAAAACAAAGAAAGTTAATTGTCTGATGACCTTGTTTGCCTTTATTTCCACTCCGGTGTGCGTAGGGGGAGTGTGTTTAAAGGCGGGCGTCGGATGCTTACTTAGTTCTGGAGCCCCGCAGTGTTGCTGTGTCAGTGTACGGCTGTGTTGTGTGTACATATGTACTGAACGTGTCAGTGGTGGAAAGTAACTCAAGTATATTTACTCAAGTACTGTACTTTATTTTCATTTTAGGGAAGTTTATACTTTTACTCCACTACATTTCAAAGGACATTATTGTACTTTTTTTTTACTCCACTACACGTATCTGAACCCATCAGTTACTAGTTACTTTGAAGAAAAAGATTTTGCATAGAAAACATGGCAAACATGTATTAAGATTATATACTTTCACATTTGGAACCTGTCAACTTCAAGAGGACGTAATCAGAGCAGCGTAACTGGACCACATACCACTTTAACATAACCTTTAATCAGAGCAGCATAACTGGACCACATACCACTTTAACATAACCTTTAATTAGAGCAGTATAACTGGACCACATACCACTTTAACATAACCTTTAATCAGAGCAGCATAACTGGACCACATACCACTTTAACATAACCTTTAATCAGAGCAGCATAACTGGACCACATACCACTTTAACATAACCTTTAATTAGAACAGTATAACTGGACCACATACCACTTTAACATAACCTTTAATCAGAGCAGCATAACTGGACCACATACCACTTTAACATAACCTTTAATCAGAGCAGCATATCTGGACCACATACCACTTTAACATAACCTTTAATCAGAGCAGCATACCTGGACCACATACCACTTTAACATAACCTTTAATCAGAGCAGCATATCTGGACCACATACCACTTTAACATAACCTTTAATCAGAGCAGCATACCTGGACCACATACCACTTTAACATAACCTTTAATCAGAGCAGCATACCTGGACCACATACCACTTTAACATGACCTTCAGAGGTCAATGGATCGAGGTTTGAGTGCTCCCAAGCACTGGAATACACAAACGAATTCCACCGGCCTGGCCGTGTGGCAATAAAAGGAACTTGAACTTGAACGTCATGTAGAATGCATACCTTTACTTTAGATACTTAAGTACATGCAATAACAAATACTTATCTACTTTTACTTAAGTAGAATTTTAATGGAAGACTTTTACTTTGACCAGAGTACTCATTTATCTGGGTATTTCTACTCTTACTTAAGTAAAGGAACTGTGTACTTCTTCCACCAGTGGTACATGTGAATCTCATCAGTCCAACGTTGTTTCCTCTCTGCTTAATAAGACCTTGATGTAGCATCCTCTGCAGTGTGCAAAACCATTGCTATTTCATAGGCTACACATCAAGCTCAAATTAGTGTTTCCAACCGAGCCGTTCTGCGAGCCAGAGGCCTATGGGTCGGCCGTCTGAGACTCGCTCCGTTCTGAGGCCTCAGGCGAAGTCAGGGCAGAAATATATATTTTCTTTTTGATTAGTAAGCTATTTCACAAGTTTATCACATACATAACTCATGTGAATCAAGCAGGAGAAGTTGACCAAACAACAAACAAATTTCAATAGTCTTGGGTGGAATCAAACTATTAGTTGACCCCTGTATCTCAGATGAATCATAATATTCTTTGTGACTTCACATCATGTGATTTATGAGTACAATACATTAGCTGAGAGAAAACCCAACGTCTTCTGGCTTCAGCTATCACTCTACACACAACACTTCAACGCTGGTTTGACGTTTGACGTTTGACGTTGTTTTCTTTGTCTGAAGGGTTTAGTTGTACAAAGATAGATTATGATAGAGACACTGGGTTTATGATGCTTTCCATTTGCAGAGGTGAGATCACTGAATACACTTCAGCGCCCTGTAGGTGATGCAACGCATGATCAATTCAATTTATTTCCTCTCTGTCTGTGTCTGACAGACTGATGACTGAGAGGCTCTCAAAGGCTGATGGTGTATTATAGAGTTTTAGAAAGAGAGAGACAGAAAGAGATGTGGTGTGGAGACAAAAGTGTGAGAGAGAGAGAGAGAGAGAGAGAGAGAGAGAGAGAGAGAGAGAGAGAGAGAGAGAGAGAGAGAGAGAAAGAGTGTGAGAGAGAAATTGATCAAAACAAAGTTAATCTAGAATGTGGTTCCGCTGAGGAATGTAATGTTTGAACGCTAATTTCTGATTCATGGCGCTGCAATTGCACTTGCTGTTAGACAGAAAGAGGGAGAGAAATAAATATATATATAGAGAGAGAGAGAGAGAGAGAGAGAGAGAGAGAGAGAGAGAGAGAGAGAGAGAGAGAGAGAGAGAGAGAGAGAGAGAGAGAGAGAGAGAGAGGGGGGGGAAGGGGAAGGGGGTAATTAAGCTAATTGCATTCTGAACTATGGAGAATAGGTTTCAATCTACAGTAATAACGCTGCAATACTGTGAGGCTCTTTTTATCCAACTGTGTTCAAAGTGTAAACTGACTAATTATCATAATCATACATTGCTGTTGTTGCTCGTAATAAGCGAGTGATCTTGCCAAGCAGCCAATGCAGCCAATGTAGTAGACATAATAACACACATTAAACTGCAACTAAAGGAATTAAAAGACGTACATAAAGGCACTGCTAGGAGGATTTTGCAGGATTAACATGTTGAGACTGACGAGAATGAAAGACAACGACGGAAACGAGATGTTGTTTTGGTTTTTAGAGGATCCCACAATGCAATGCACACATGGCGCTCTTCTTCTGTAGTCTATACATGCAGTCTGCGGTAATGCGGATGCCTTCTAGCCATTAAATGGATGATAAATGGACTGCATTTTATACAAATTTTAAAGATATTTTTATTGGTATTTTCCCTTTTTACACAAACGACAAACGACAAAAGACATTGAAATGAAAAGATTGACAATGAAATACGAATACATTTTTTTTAAAGGGGAACTATCTTATAAATGGCCTTTTTGAGTGTTTAGCATTGTTTCCTAGCTATGTGAACTTATATTAATATGATCTATGTCTCAAAATTCTCATATTGGCGCATTCTTCCAATTCTCCTCTCACAATATTCACCCTCACTGAACTGAGTCATTTGAAAATGTGATGATTTGTGATGTCAGAGAGACACCGCTGCATGTTAATGTTGAGATACAAGATGAGCTGCACACAGTGGCTGGACCTGGACCTGGAGCCCAGGCTCAAAACGGCTCGAGATCTTGAGGTAGAAAAATGCTGTTTTTGAGGACTTGATTAGAAATACAAAACAATGACTAAAAAATATATATATATTACAGAGGTGTTCCATAGACTCACAGGAATTGTGTAAAAGTGCCAAAATAGTGAAAGAAATAGTAAAATAGTTCCCCTTTAAATAAATAAAAATATTACAAAAATGTAAAGCAACACAAACAGGCACAAAGTGTTCTGTGTAGAGGCCCAAGGCTTACATCTCTGACGGATTACAAACGGACTGCATTTTACATAGCAGCTTTTATCCCAAGCGCTTTACAATTTGCTCCTCACATTTGACCCATTCACTCACAAAGTTCACACACCGACGGTGCGAGGCGCCGACCTGCTCATCAGGAGCACTTAGGGGTCCATTACCCTCCTGTCCTTGGAGAAACCATACCACTGTCCCAGTGTATTGCATCAGCTGAGCACGGACCACAAATATATGAGCAAAGAAACCGAGGGAAACATATGAATCCCGTATGCCACCTGTTGATTACATGCAAAACTCAGTTCTTTTTACAGTTAAAATATGAGGGGGCAGACACCGGTTTCAACAGACGGACTGGAGCTTGCTGCTTGCCACCCGGTCCACCCTGGACTCCCACACAGACACTGACTCTTACATCTCCTCCGTCTTGGACTACATCGACTCCAACATGGACAGGGTCACCACCCTCAAACGGATCACTACATTCCCCATCAACCAGAAGCCGTGGATGAATAGAGATGTCTGTCTTGTGACACCGCTTGGTGATGGTGATGCGCAGGCCTTACTGTTCAGCCATCAGGGCTAACCTGAATAGGGGAATCAAGCGGGTCAAGCAGCACAAGCTAAGGGTTGACGAGCACTTCAACAACTCCGACCCCTGATGAATGTGGCAGGGCACCCAGGCCGCTTGTATGCTTTCTACAACGGAGTTGCACTTCCGCGTTCGGTTTGCGCGATCTGATTGGCCACTGACGTTTTTTTCAGCGCCAATCGCGTTACTCCTAACAATCGCGCCAGCAGGCTGTTACCCTAACCCTAACCTTAACCAACTAACCCTAACCCTAACCAACTAACCCTAACCCTAACCCTAACCCTAACCTTAACCAACTAACCCTAACCTTAACCAACTAACCCTAACCTTAACCTTAACCTTAACCAACTTCGAAAGAGAGCGACTTCGAAAGAGTCGCCAAGCTCAACCAGTTTGTTAGGAGTAACGCGATTGGTGCTGAAAAAAACTTCAGTGGCCAATCAGATTGCGCAAACCGAACGCGGAAGTGCAACTCCGTTAGGGAAAATATACACGCATCCAGGCCATCACAGACTATAAACCCACCAACAACTCTCAATCCACTGAACCCTCCCTCCCTGATGAGTTCAATAAGGCAGGAGGCGCCGACCAAGGCTGCTCTGCCTGCTAACCACCAACCCCTCACTCTCTCCTCCACAGAGGCTGCTCTGCCTGCTAACCACCAACCCCTCACTCTCTCCTCCACCAAGGCTGCTCTCTCTGCTAACCACCAACCCCTCACTCTCTCCCCCACCAAGGCTGCTCTGCCTGCTAACCACCAACCCCTCACTATCTCCCCCACAGAGGCTGCTCTGCCTGCTAACCACCAACCCCTCACTCTCTCCCCCACCAAGGCTGCTCTCTCTGCTAACCACCAACCCCTCACTCTCTCCCCCACAGAGGCTGCTCTGCCTGCTAACCACCAACCCCTCACTCTCTCCCCCACCAAGGCTGCTCTCTCTGCTAACCACCAACCCCTCACTCTCTCCCCCACAGAGGCTGCTCTGCCTGCTAACCACCAACCCCTCACTCTCTCCTCCACCAAGGCTGCTCTGCCTGCTAACCACCAACCCCTCACTCTCTCCCCCACAGAGGCTGCTCTGCCTGCTAACCACCAACCCCTCACTCTCTCCCCCACCAAGGCTGCTCTGCCTGCTGACCACCAACCCCTCACTCTCTCCCCCACCAAGGCTGCTCTCTCTGCTAACCACCAACCCCTCACTCTCTCCCCCACCAAGGCTGCTCTCTCTGCTAACCACCAACCCCTCACTCTCTCCCCCACCAAGGCTGCTCTGCCTGCTGACCACCAACCCCTCACTCTCTCCCCCACCAAGGCTGCTCTCTCTGCTAACCACCAACCCCTCACTCTCTCCCCCACCAAGGCTGCTCTCTCTGCTAACCACCAACCCCTCACTCTCTCCCCCACCAAGGCTGCTCTCTCTGCTAACCACCAACCCCTCACTCTCTCCCCCACAGAGGCTGCTCTCTCTGCTAACCACCAACCCCTCACTCTCTCCCCCACAGAGGCTGCTCTCTCTTCTAACCACCAACCCCTCACTCTCTCCTCCACCAAGGCTGCTCTCTCTGCTAACCACCAACCCCTCACTCTCTCCTCCACCAAGGCTGCTCTCTCTGCTAACCACCAACCCCTCACTCTCTCCTCCACCAAGGCTGCTCTCTCTGCTAACCACCAACCCCTCACTCTCTCCTCCACCAAGGCTGCTCTCTCTGCTAACCACCAACCCCTCACTCTCTCCCCCACAGAGGCTGCTCTGCCTGCTAACCTCCAACCCCTCACTCTCTCCCCCACAGAGGCTGCTCTGCCTGCTGACCACCAACCCCTCACTCCCCGCACCGACAAGGCAACATCTTGTTTTTGAGATTTTAGTTTTATAATTAACTAAATTCAAATTAATAATAATAATGAATTAAATTAAACATTCAAACATTCAAATTTGGCTGGGTGGTTAATAACATATTATGTTTCTGTGGTGTGACAAACTCAGGACACATTCATCTTCACTTTACACAGACACATTTTGACAGTACCCAACTTGTATTGTAGTGGAATGTGGATAAATCAGAAGGCTATTACAGCATTATGTTTGTGCAAGTCAGGGCGGCTGATTGGCGCAGTGGGCCACACGCTCACACACCAGCAGCCACTTTAACACTTTAACATGAGCAGACACACACTCATGCCGCACACACGCACACTTATGGCCAAAAAGGAAAGGTCACTTTACTATTAGTATAACAACAGTAACAGTGTATTGCACTACCTAAGCTACCTAGCATGTCCTATATGCCCTTTAAATAACTATGTACAGATACCGAGATGTCCCACCATGTTACCTGTTACCTGTTACCTGTTTATTGCACAATGTTGTTTTTTATTGGATTCTATTACATGTTGTACCCACTGTATTGCACATCGTTGCGGGCAAGACCACCCGCATTTCATTGGCCGGTCGTTCATACTAACACAATTGGCAAGTGTTAGAGGGTAGGAAAGCTGGTGGGTGGGGATTGGACGTTGTGGACAGCGACTCCTACATGTCGGTTGGGTGACGCCGGTGCGGCGGAAACAGGAAGTAGTGGGGGCAGCGTGAGGCATAGTCTAGCAACGTTCAAGACAGGTTAGGGAAGAATTGGATATATGAAATTGGGATGGGAGAAAAATAGAAAATGGGGAGAAAAAGTGGATAAAAAAAAATTATAAAATAAAAAAAATGTGTGCAAGTCATTTTCCACTCGCTGACGGTTTTTGGAGATTGCAGACAAAAAGCCCCAGATCAGAGGCAAACCGGTGTTCAATTTGCGGTGGTTGAGTTACATTGACTTTGAACTAGTGAGGCATTGTGAACAGAATGAAGAAAATCAGTATAAGAAAATTATGAAACTGTTCAACCTTTTCAATGACCCTGCCGTGCTATTTGAGTTTCTCTGTTATTAGTTGTCATTCATTCATGATTTTAGGGACTTTTTAAAAAGGGGAGATCTGACAAGTTGGCTTTGTTCTCTGCTTGCTTGTTATGATCATAATGCTTTTACAAACATGTATTATTAATTGGATTCATCACCTGAATGTGATACATTTCATATTCTGAATATCCACAATGAGAATATGGAAGGAGAATGATGAGAGAAAGAGACAGAATGACAGAGAAAGAGAAAGACTCACAGTCTCCAGGCAGTGGGTCTGGGATGGGGAAAGAATTAGAGCCGGACAAGGAAGGAATGACAGCTCATTCTCTCAGAACAAAAGAGAAACAGCTAAAACCTTGCCATGTGCTTTTCTCCAGTGTACTCGTCTCCCTCCCAAGTGTGTTTTCGTGACAACACGTAGTTTGGAGACCAGACAGACTCATCTGGGATTCCTCCTGGTGAAAGATATTGTAATGTCTACCCCGCCCTGACATAGCCTACTGTGCAAACCACGACTTCAAGATTCCAGATTACAACAAGACAGAAAGTTGTGTTGTGTGAACAGACTTAAAGTCAGTGTGTGTGTGTGTGCTTTAACATTAACTTGTTAACACATAGCTAACATTAGCATGCTAACACATACAGATACAGTAGCTAACAACATTAGCTTGCAAACACAGCTAACATTAGCTTGTTACTGTAACAGCTTATTTGCTTCATCATCATTTTAGTTGTCAACTGCGCCTCAACTTCTCTCTACATCTGGTTTTAATTTGGACATAAATGTTGCCCTTCCCCCTGCGGTGTGTCTACCCTGTAGATATTGACAATACATCGTTTTGTCAATATATAATTTCCTCTGATCTGTGAGATTGTCACAAATATAAAGTGCGTTACAAATATATGTATTATTATTATTATTATTGTTATTATTATTATTATTATTATTATTATTATTATTATTATTATTATTATTATTATTATTATTATTATTATTATTATTATTATTATTATTATTATTATTATTATTATTATTATTATTATTATTATTATTATTATTATTATTATTATTATTATTATTATTATTATTATTATTATTATTATTATTATTATTGTAACTGAGGGGTACAATTCCCTGACTGTATTGAGAGTATGGTATTATTAAACCACTACTTAGTTATGTACTTTAATTACTGGCCATACAGTACACGGTATATATGGTGAACACCCACACAAGAATACTTCAATGACACTAAAGTTCTATTTTGAGGGATTTATTATTATAGCAAGCAACAATAGGTTACAACATGAGAATTATGAATTGCGCTTATATGGCAAAGAACACTTAAGTAGGTCAAGAGCGTAAGTCCATGAGCATATTACGATGGGTATAATTAATACCACCTGTAGCATAAGAATTATATAAGGCACACTCGTAGTCAGCTGGAGATACTAAGGGGGGTTCCCTCCGGTTGTAAGCCAGCAGGGGGAGGAATGTTCGGGAGCAAAAGTCTGGATCAACGAGGAATCAATAAGCTCCAGCTACGGGAGGCGGTACATATACTCCCCTCGATCGGCAGACAAAAGCAGCAGCTATAATCCAGTATGCGCGACAGCATGGATGAAAGCCAGCCAGCCTCTTCCTAGAGACGGGCTCGAGTGATGCTCCTCACGGGTAGATCCCACGCAGCGGTGGGGTAGACGGTTCTCTGCTCCAGCAGCCACAGTACCAAAAGCAATATAATCCAGCCGGAAAAGGCTCTGCATTCGCCGGTGTAGATTCTCCTGTGCACTATACTTCACATTAACTAGGTCGAACTTGACGTTATTTCACTAAGCTCTGACACTTTTACTATCCTATTCGCACGCGGTTCTAAGTGCTCTATTTAGACGCAAGGTTGCTCACTTCACTTGGTCGTTGACTCGTGGTGAAGGCTTTAACGTTAAGACGATACGTTAATTTGAACGAATGATGAACTGAATGAATTGAACGAACTGAACGAAGTGCTGCTGTTTCCACCTGCGCCGTATTTATACGTAAGGTGAATTATCTAGTGCCAACCTCAGTTCTGTCTCGTATTACTGCGCAAACCTGGACATGTTGAGACAAGCCTTGGCGGTGGCTTTGAACTCGCCATTGGGGGTATGGTCGTTGGCGCCTAGGGGTCGCTGTCCAATAGGAGAATGAATATTATGGTCTGGCTTGTACCTAGGTAAAGGGATATTCCGTGTATATATACAAAGAATATACAAGGGATATCAAACGATATACAAATATTATACAAGGGATCTCAAGTAATAAATATATATATTCGGTTTAATCTGACCCTTTGTAACAGCCGCCTCCTAATTAGTCCGCACCTAATTAGATAAGCAGAGACAGATTAACCGTCTTGTCCACTACTCAATGTCCGTTGTGAGGAGTAGGGCAATTCACAAAGTCAGTGGGTCATGGTCGTCATCAAGGGAGTCAGGTAGCCTTGGCAACTCTATCAGCCTCGCCACGGGTCGGGTGTATGTCCGTCCCTGGACGAGCACTTCTGCCGCTCTGACCTTTCCGTCGGCGCCAGTGATCACTTTGCTTACGCGGCCGGCCGGCCACGCAGCTCGGGGTAGTGACTGGTCTATGATCATGACGATTGTGTCCACTTTTAAGTTGTCCCTGTCCTTGACTCGCTTTTGACGGGCTGGACGGGATGGTAGGGGGGTTAGGAGGAAGCGGGCCTGAGGCTGCTTTGATCTGTGCTTGGCTGTGCCTCCACATCCTCCGTCTGGTCCTCTTGTTCGGTCGGTACCCCGTCTGAGGAGGGGCCGGTTCCGGCTGCCCCATCAAGGAGTCGCTTGAGGTGCTGGGTTCGAGGTCAGCTACGTCTGGAGCGCAGCTGAGGGGGGTGGAGTTCGGAACTCCCTCTTGTGTCCACGGTTCTCTCACAGGCCTCTCGCCTAATGTCAATAGCCTCTCAACAGGCTGTACGAGAGAGTGGCCGGTGTCGCTCACCTTTGTGTGCAGGCAGCGTGTAGACGTGGGTTTACTGTCAAGTCCGTAGAGGGGGCCCTGGAGTGTCCACCCCAGTCGGGTCTGAACCGCGACTGGGCATCCTTTGGGTCCGATGTGGGCCGCCTCAATTGGGAGAATGAGGTCCGCTTGGTCGGAGCCTATGAGCAGGGTCGGTGTGGCGCCGTCGATAAGCGGTATAGGTAGTCTGCGTAGGTGCACGTACTTCGCCATCAGCTGTGGGATGGGGTAGGTGTACTGTGACAGGCCTATGTCGTGGCTGGTGAAGACGTTGGTAATACTATACTGCTTCTCGGGCTGGTCCACCGCTGCTATCTTGAAGGAGACATTTTCACCCTTTATGGTCTTCTGGTCTCTTCTTATGGTACGTATTGTCATTGTTCCTTTGGCACCCCGCAGACCCAGTTGGGCTGCGGCGGAAGCGAGGAGGAGAGTCTTTTCAGACCCATCGTCTAGGACGGCGTAAGTGTCCAGGACCTTGTCCTCGTAGCTCAGGAGCACTCTGACCACTTTGATGAGCACTCGGGGGGTTCCGCTATGCTGGTCTATATGGAGCACTCCTGTTGGTCGGTTGCCTTGGATCTTCTGGAGTGGTGCCGACTCGCGGTCGTCCGAGTAGCACCGTGACTCCCAGTGTCTGCTGTAGCAGTCGGGACACCAGGGGGCGGTCTGGTGGATCTTCGGTACTGGTGCCACCGCCTCGGCCTGGTACATTACCGTGACGGGCCCACTTTGTTGTCCTGGCGGACGCCTGTTGATGTCATGCAGGACCTCCAAGTGGGCGCCGCCGCACCTGCTGCACTTCTTCAAACGGCACTCAGCTGCCATATGGCTGCGCGCGCAGCGGAAGCAGCGGCGGTGGTCTTTGATCCACTGACTCACCTCGTCCGTGGTCAGCTTCTTGAAAGTGTCACATTGATACAGCCGATGTTCCCCTTCACAGTACTGGCATTCAATCTTCCACTCCTCTTTCGTCGAGGGGGTGTTGTGGTTCTTGTGCTGCGGTACTGATTCGGCTTGGTGCATAACGGTCACCGACCGGCGGTTATCATTTGATCCCCGAGGTCCTGTTCTTGGGCTTGGTCCACTCCACACGAACGTGTCCAGTCGTAGGCTGCTGACCTCCCTGGCGAGGAAATCAGATAGGTCTAGGAGGGATGCCTCTGGGCCGTTGGGGTCGCGGTGGTCTCTCTGCCGCCGAAAGCGCTCTTGGCGGGCTGGAGGGAGCTTCTCTAATATTCGTTCTACATTAGAGTTAGCATACAGTTCATATATCCCTTTCTCCTTTTGGGACCCCAGCATCCCTACCAGGGACTGTACCTTGATAGAGAGGTCATCCAATGCTCTATTGTCTCTGGCTGGGGGGAGGCGGTCGATATCTCTTATTTCCTGTATCACGTAGTCCCATATGCGTCCATAACGCTGGTCGAGGGCTACTAGAGCCGCGGTGTATGGGGTACTTGAGTTGGAATATGCCAGCGCTATATTATGCGCTCTGGGCACCATCAGGTGCTTGAGGAGGATAGCATATTTGTACGTCTCATCGGGGACGTCGGACATCATAGTCTCCAAGCACATCCGTAATTCCGTGTACTGTGCTCTGTCCTCGCGCGTAAAGTCTGGGAACGTTGGTGTGCCAAGGTACGATGCCATGGATAGCTGGCACATCGGTGAGCGTTGGGGAAGAGGCCTCCTGGGCGAGTCTCCCCGTACGTGTTGTCGTGGGTTGGTACTTGGTGGGTACCAGGGGCCGGGTACCCAGGTGCTGTTCCTCGGTGCTGACGGTGCGTCAAACTCACCCGTGAGTTGAGTCGGGGGTTTGTAGCGCAGTGACTCGGGGCTGACGTCTGGGCTGTACTGGGCCTCCTGGTCCAGAGTACGTTGCTGCTGGTCGGGGCTGTACTGGGCCTCCTCTTCCTCTTCCTCTGCTAGGTCCTGGAGTCTTCTAGTCAGTCTCTCGGCGACGTAGGCCGGTTCTTCCCGGTTGCTGGGTCTCGTATGGACCGGTCGAGGAGGGGGTTCGGAGACGTGGACAGGATCCTCCTGTTGGCGGGGTCCCGGGTCGCTTGGTCGGGTAGGGGAATGTGCCCTAGACCCTTGTCGTGATGATCTCCGGGAGCTCCGTGCGGAGAGAGGGGGTGTCGCCATGGCGATCAATTGTTCTACCATCTGCGCCTGCAGCCGGTCGCGCTCTGCTTCGCGCTGGGCATGGGCGGCGTCGCGCTGTGCTTCGCGGTGGGCATTGGCGGCGGCGCGCTGTGCATTGGCGCTGGCATGGGCGGCGTGGAGCTGTGCATTGGCGCCGTCGCGCTGTGCATTGGCGGCGGCGTGCTGTGCATCGGCGCGGCCTCTTTCGATGTTCTCTTCCGTCTGAAGGCGTCTGGTCTCCAGTCTTATGCGGTCGTCTTCACTCCTTTGTTGCGCCTGGAAGCGCTCGCGCTCAGTTGCAGAATGTTCGCGTTCACTAAGGGCTTGCGCTTGGAGTTGCGCGTGAAGGCGCTCTCGTTGGTCTGCAGCTTGTTCGCGCTCACTCGTCTGTTGAGCCTGGAGGCGTTCTCTTTCCATGGTAGAATGTTCGCGCTCACTTAGTTGTTGCGCTTGAAGTCGATCGCGTTCTGTGGAGGCTGCCAGGGTGGCGATGAATGCCTGCGCCAGCATCTTGTCCGCTTCGCTGGGGGAAGACACTGACGGAGGTGATCGGCTTCTGGCAGTGCTCGTTGGAGATCTGTTCTCTGGGCGCGCCTCGAGGTCCGTATCCTGGGCGCGCTTCTCTTCTGGTAGTGGGTTGGGTTCTGTCCCTGGAGCGCTTTCTTTATCCTGGAGCTCTCCGGGGACCGTCCCGTTGACGTTGTCTGGGGGTATAGTCATGTCATGTCCCCCCTGGTCCCCCCCGTGGGCTTGGTCAGTTTCGTTAGAACCCACTGGGGTCTCTGCTGGCAGGGTCGTCTGGTCGGTAGGATTTGACATGCTTTGACTATCCACTTTATTTATTTTATCCGCATTTAACGTCTTTATAAAGCTAGGTATTAGACTGACAGCGTATGCCTCTAGATAGGGAGGTGGCTGACGTCTGCGCTGCGGGCGTTCTAGCTCGGGAGAGCTGCTTGGGGAGTGTTCACCGCTGGCCATGGTTAATATCAATATTATATTAGATATTACACTGATACCATCCGGCTCGAAGGACCAATTGTAACTGAGGGGTACAATTCCCTGACTGTATTGAGAGTATGGTATTATTAAACCACTACTTAGTTATGTACTTTAATTACTGGCCATACAGTACACGGTATATATGGTGAACACCCACACAAGAATACTTCAATGACACTAAAGTTCTATTTTGAGGGATTTATTATTATAGCAAGCAACAATAGGTTACAACATGAGAATTATGAATTGCGCTTATATGGCGAAGAACACTTAAGTAGGTCAAGAGCGTAAGTCCATGAGCATATTACGATGGGTATAATTAATACCACCTGTAGCATAAGAATTATATAAGGCACACTCGTAGTCAGCTGGAGATACTAAGGGGGGTTCCCTCCGGTTGTAAGCCAGCAGGGGGAGGAATGTTCGGGAGCGAAAGTCTGGATCAACGAGGAATCAATAAGCTCCAGCTACGGGAGGCGGTACATATACTCCCCTCGATCGGCAGACAAAAGCAGCAGCTATAATCCAGTATGCGCGACAGCATGGATGAAAGCCAGCCAGCCTCTTCCTAGAGACGGGCTCGAGTGATGCTCCTCACGGGTAGATCCCACGCAGCGGTGGGGTAGACGGTTCTCTGCTCCAGCAGCCACAGTACCAAAAGCAATATAATCCAGCCGGAAAAGGCTCTGCATTCGCCGGTGTAGATTCTCCTGTGCACTATACTTCACATTAACTAGGTCGAACTTGATGTTATTTCACTAAGCTCTGACACTTTTACTATCCTATTCGCACGCGGTTCTAAGTGCTCTATTTAGACGCAAGGTTGCTCACTTCACTTGGTCGTTGACTCGTGGTGAAGGCTTTAACGTTAAGACGATACGTTACTTTGAACGAATGATGAACTGAATGAATTGAACGAACTGAACGAAGTGCTGCTGTTTCCACCTGCGCCGTATTATTATTATTATTATTATTATTATTATTATTATTATTATTATTATTATTATTATTATTATTATTATTATTATTACTATTATGTTCCAGGTCATTGTTTTAATGATGCTGTTTTCATGTTTTGCTTGTTGTGGTTATGCTATGTGTGTTCAGTGTGTGTTCAGCCAGGATTTGTGTTGTGTAAAACAGTTAAACTCTCCTAACCGTGGAGAGACTCCTATGTTGGTTGATGGCTTCCGGCCAGCCTTTCCTGGAGTCCTGCTGTGTAAGGGGCACAGGATTTGCTTACAAATTGAGATCTCTGCTTCACGACACATTCTTCCATGCCAGCTCGCCACAGTATGATGCCTTCACATTTTGTTGTGATTACAAGATTGATTGATAACACACCTCGGGATGTAATCTCCAAATACGCCTTAAAGCCCAATGTATCCACCTTTGATGCTTTCATTGTAACTGCTCTTAACACATTATCTCTCAAGCAAATTCACCACGATTTTGGGTATATTCCCAGTTACAATGGTGTCATTGAGAGATTGAGATAGCCGACGCTTCTCTTTTCTTTTTTGTGATGTAGCCCTGTTGACACTCAGTAACACATCCATCCACCCCAGGCCATCAGGATGCTCAATGACAATTAACACAATGTAACAAACCATCAAACACACTCACAGCACACACACCCACACGTACACACCCACTTTAAATGGACAACTCACTGTAGCACCCACTTTACACACTTTAGACACTAACACACTTTATATTTATATATTATATTAATTGGCAACTCATTGCACCTTACCTTACCACCACAAGGTGGCACCACAAGCTACCTCATCTCATCCCATTTACCTCATCCCATTTATATTGTATTGTAAACACTCTGTAAACACTCTGCATTGTATATTGCACCACAAGCTACCTCATCCCATTTACCTCATCCCATTTATATTATATATCCCACTTATAAGTTTTTACTCTATTTAGAGTTAATTTAATTTAATTTAACTTATTATACTTTTTATAATTATCTATTTTTACCTAGCACACTCTCAGGAGCAAAACAGAAAGAAACATTTCATACAAAAGTATCCTGTATTTCTGTATGACAACTAATAAAGAAACTTGAAACTGATTATTTAGAAAGTATACTAACTTATCTGAATGGTATCTGCCAGTCTAATTAGTTCAGTGGGACTTCTCTCTTTTCGCGTTCATTTCCACGTAATAGTATTTTCACAACACAAACAGAAAGCCATGGGGCTGTGCTCATCATGATTTGCAGGAACATGGTATAAGCCGCATGTTGGACAGGGGCAATAGAACTGCAGTGTAACAATAGTGAGGACAGTGTGATTCATGAAGAACATAGTCAGCTATTCACCGGTCTATTTTTATATCCATTAATTAATGACGCTGTGTACACGTTCACATAGCTAATGTAAACTCTGTATGATAGCGTATACAATAGTGCTGTATATACATTTATTTATATTTACATATATATAATATCAATCTGTCTGAATATACCTGCATACGTTCCTTTTGTATATTTATTCTTACCGTATATATATATATATCTATCCACATCTGTCTGTACATACCGGCATATAATCCTTTTTACATAGTGTCTTTATACCTGTATCACTGTACATAATAATACTACAACTCTGTACATACATCTGATACAGCATTCAGCACTATACTCAGTAGCACTAATTTATATATTTTACACCCAGTTTAATCTCCTGTACATTGTATATTACTATTGCGCTTTAAATTTGCACTCTGGCGTTATGCCTTTTTTTCTTTTTTACTGTACTTGTGCTGTATAATGACAATACATTTGAATCTAATCTAATCTAAGCAAACATGAATTGATTTGATTTTGAACTATCAAGGAACGGTTTGTTTCGCCTCTCAACAGATGCTGTGAAAAGGTGGATAATGAACAGCGTGAATGATCCAACGAGCGTGACCTGGCTGAGCACCTCTAACATGCTCCAGGAAGAGAACGGAGCGGTGGGTCCAGGAGGGAGTAAGGCCCGGCCCGGCCCACACCGGTTACCTGTCTCGCTGAACGGCTGAACTGCAGCGGCTGACTTGCTCATGCTCACACAGACGGCGCTGTCAGCAGAGCTCTGCTCACGGGGGCTCTGTGGCTGCCCCTCTTTGATAACCTTTATTTTATACTCAGAAATACAATGGAGAGACAAGCCCTCACAAAAAATGGTAAATGGTATAGCAGCTTTTATCCAAAGCGCTTTACAATTTCTGTTCCTCACATTCACACATTCACTCACACTCACACAAACCGACGGCGGAGGCAACCATGCAAGGTGCCAACCTGCTCATCAGGAGCAATTAGGGGTTAAGTGTCTTGCTCAAGGACACATCGACACGCTGCCCCGGGAGGAGCGGGAATCGAACCGGTAACCTTCCGATTACCACCCGGTCTACCTCCTGAGCCACTGTCGCCCCATTGTGCCTCATTTTCAATGCAGCTGACCTCCCAAGTTCTGAGTGGGACCTTAAGCATGGGTTTACATAGGGACCAGAGTTCCATTCCAACATAAACAACCATGAACCCCACTGTCATAGACAACTATCGTCCTGTTTCTCTTCTCTCCTTCCTTTCTAAATCACTTGAACGTGCTGTATCTTGGGACGGGTGTCCCCCAGGGCTCGGTCCTTGGATCCCTCCTCTTCTCCCTCCACACCAAATCACTGGTTAACATTATCACGTCTCATGCCTTCTCGTATCATTGCTATGCCGATGATACTCAACTCTTCCTCTCTTTTCCTCCCTCAGATATCCATGTCTCTGAGCGAATCTCGGCCTGTCTGTCGGACATCTCCGCCTGGATGACGACCAACCACCTGGCTCAAACTGAACCTAAGCTAAACAGAATTGCTTCACATGCCGGCAAATCCTCCCCGCTGACCGACCTTTCCATCACAGTGGAAAATGTAGCCATGGCCTCGTCCCCAAAAAACCTTGGTGTAGTCCTGAACTTCTCTGCTCACATCGCCGCGAACGACCAGAACCTGCAGATTCCTCCTGAGCAATGTCAGAAGGATCCGCCCCTTCCGGACAAAAGAAGCCACTCAACTCCTTGTCCAATCAACAGTCATGTCTCGCCTCGACTGCTGCAATGCACTGCTCGCTGGTCTACCGACCACCGCCACCAAGCCTCTTCAACTCATTCAGAACGCAGCCACCCATCTGATCTCCAACCTACCAAAGTCAGCCCATGTCACCCCACTTCTTAGAGACCTGCACTGGCTCCCCATCGCCGCATGAATCAGCTTCAAGGTCCTCGACCTGGCATATTGCGCAGCGAAGGGAACGACTCCCACCTACCTCCGGACAATGGTCTCTAACTACACACCCTCAAGACCCCTCTGCTTTACCTCCTCTGGCCGCCTCAGACCCACTCCTATCTGAGCTCCGGGAGGGTCATCAAAGAGAAGCCGCCTATTCTTGGTCCTCGCTCCACAATGGTGGAAAAAACTTCCCACCACAGTTAGGACAGCCGAAACCCAACCAATCTTTCGCTGTCGACTAAAAACACACTTCTTCAATCAATATCTGAAATTAAAAAAAATTATTAAATAAAATCAATAATCTTCTTACTGTCTTATACTATCATGCACTCTTCCTACTATACTAATATGTATTTACTACTATGCACTCAGCACTGCAGCACTGCAGCACTGTTTGATAAACATTGTTACTCAGCTGTAAGAGTTATACCCTTCCTGCTGACTTGTCGTACAGAACTTGTAAGTCGCTTTGGATAAAAGCGTCAGCTACAGTAAATGACAAAATGTAAATGTAGATGCAATACAAGGGGGGACCGTTCCAGCAATGCCCTTCAAAATGCACAGGTACCAGTGTTTATCCCGCCTCTCTGTCAGAGAGGACAATGCTTCTCTATCATGGGGCGCTGAAATGAAAAGCAAGATGTTCCGCAGCGCACACACGCTGCTCAGGTGGACAGGCTGTAATAGAGACATGCAGTCTGGATTCTTTTCATCCAAGTCAATTATATTTAAATCAAACATTTCTATTTTTTTGTTTGATTGAGCTCCCCGAGACCCCCAGTCTCCAAAGGAATGTTGCGCGTGGCTCTTGAAATTAGTTTTTAATACATCCTCTCCATGTCTGCCTTAAATCTTTATTAAATTAATTCACGAGTGTGGATTCTTGAAATATTTGATCACGCCTATTCAGTAAGGCATCACTAGACACAGCGATTGGTTAATATGATACAAGTATACAGATAGATACAGATAGAGCAGGGGGACTATCACATGCCAGAAATAATCACCTGTGTAGTATGGACAATAATCTGTAGTCTACAGCCTTACTTAATAGAGTATCACAGTGGTCTGATTGCTGTATACCTTCAATGTACTGCTATATAACTTCATTGTACTGCTGTATAACTTCATTGTACTGCTACAGTATATAACTTGATTGTACTGCTACAGTATATAACTTCATTGTACTGCTGTATAACTTCACTGTACTGTTATATAACTTAATTATATAATAATTGTGCCCTGAGATCTGGAAGGAAGCCAAGGTTATCCCATTACCTAAGGACAAAAGAAAAACCTTCAAAAATTGTATACACCCAAATTCAAAACTACTTTTCAAGTAATAGTCTGATAACGAACTACCAACATGCATATAGAGATGGTCACTCTACAAGCACAGCACTTGCCCAAATGACTGACGAATGGTTTAAGAGCATGGATGATAGGAGGCTTGTTGGAGCTGTGATGTTAGACTTTAGCGCAGCTTTCGATGTGATCGATCATAGTCTGCTGCTGAACAAACTCAAATGCTATGGCCTTTGCTCTGTTGCCATGTGTTGGATGGAGACCTACCTGACTAGGAGAACCCAGAAAGTATTTTTCAATGGGAGCTTTTCTGAAAGTAAGGTGTTGCAGTGTGGGGTCCCACAGGGAAGTTCGCTTGGGCCTTTGCTATACTCAATATTCACAAACGACCTCCCTTATGTATTAAATAAATCTAGTGTAATCATGTATGCTGATGATTCGACAATGTACAGTACAGCATCAACATGTAGTGAGTTAAACAATATACTTGGAATAGAGCTTAAAGCAATAACAGACTGGGTCAACAATAACAAACTGGTACTCAACATTGAAAAAACAAAAGCTATGGTGTTCGGATCCAGGCACATATTAAGCAGCGATCCACAATTAAGACTGACTCTGGCTGGTCAGCCAGTGGAACAGGTAAAAGAGGCTAAGTTGCTTGGCATGGTTCTTGATTCAGGTTTAAAGTGGACAAAGCAAATTGACAGTATAATAACAAAAATAGGAAGGAGCATAGCTGTGACAAGAAAATGCACAAAGTATTTAACACCAACCACTTTGAAAGAAGTCATCCAGGCTCTGGTTTTGTCACATCTTGAGTACTGTCCCGTCATATGGTCATCAGCAGCAAAAACACATATACAGAAACTACAAATAGCTCAAAATAAGGCTGCAAGGCTAGCTCTCCACTGTTCAAAGCGCACTAACATTGGAGTTATGCACAGAAAATTATCATGGCTTACGGTTGAGAAACGTCTGCAATCCCGTCTAATTACTTTTCTCAGAAATGTTCAAGTTGTCAAAAAACCACAGTATTTTTATGATCAAATACAGTAGTTTACATAAGAGAAGAACATGACCATATGACTAGACAAGCTACGTCAGGCCACCTAATGGCACCTAAACCGAGAACAAATTGACTAAAATCTTCTGTGACTTACAGAGCTATCATAGAATGGAACTCATTGCCAATCTACTTAGCTGAAATAGAATCCAAGGCTACCTTTAAGAGGAAGTTAAATTGCCATCTGCTGATGAGCATGCACTGAGCCATTATGGCAAAGAGGTGAAAACCAGTTGACTGTTGGTTGTGTTTAAGTTGATGGCGGTGAGTGCTGCTCAGGAAGCACTATTTGTTTGATTTTTAGTTATTTTAGTTATTTTAGTTATTTTAATTGAATGCTTTTTGCTGGTGGATATCTTGTACTATATCATTCTAACTGATGTTGATAGTGATGTAATGTAATTGATGATGTGACTGATGTTGATGTAATGTATTGATGTTGATGTTGATGATGATGTAATGTATGTATTGATGTAATGTAATGTATTGAATGTTGTTGTACATTTGTGCGTGCCGGACCCCAGGGCCCCGTTCCCCGTACCTGGCTAACTGAGTTAGCCGGATAATTTCCAGTATAGCCTGACTTAAGCCGGACCTTTCTGTTCCCCGACGCTCGATTGTCCAAATCACCATGACAACAGATCAAAAAGTTTGAGCCTGGTCGAGAGCAGGCTTAAGTTCAATTAGCTGGATGAACCATGGCCACGCCCCCGCAAAGAAATGACAGCTCGCTTCCTGAAATGATTCTCAGTCTAGGATCTGCATTATACCATTCTGAATTACGTTTTTGTGCTTCATTCTTCCAGAGGGGGCTTTTGAAATGTAAAATAGACCCAAAATGCTGATACTAAATTCACGTTGTCCTAAATAATGCACGTTATATATACCGTGGCGCTCGCTAGGTGCGATGTACACATTATGTGGTTATTTTAACAACGCGCAGCATTGCAAATGTGAATCCTGCGGGGATATTTTTAATGATTGAAACCTATCGCTCGTTTGGCTCTGATTCCTTTCATATTCTCCGCTGTGGGAGCGCCTGGATTGTGTTTCATTCAAGCATAAAATTGAAGTGTCTATGCGTGGATTGTGGTTTTTGTGGATTATGAATTACGAGGAATCTGAGGATTGTTGAATTGTATCATCACTCACACGTTATTGTGATATTGTAACTGGGATTAATGCATTTGAGAATAAAGAGATAAAACTTCATTCAAAAGAAAAATATTCTAAACACGGGTCTCTTGTCCATTGATGGTCTTGGATACACAATGGACATATCGCGTCTGGCACAGTGGTCCAACGGCAGTGTTCATTCCTGGCAAGCCGGTGACCTGGGTTCGAGACCCCCCGCGTTTCCAATATGATTTTTTTGGAATATAATATTAATGATTATACGCAAAAGTAGCCCAGTTTTAAGTTAAAATATTATAAATCTACATGCATTGAGGATGTCATTCTTTATATAGCTCTCAACGTGCACCAAATTGAAGTATTTACATTTCAAAAAGAAAGCTAGAAGAAGTGGGATTCGAACGCGGGTCGTCCGTGTGAAAGACAAAATGCTCGACCATCAGACCACGGTGGCAGACAAATGAAACATCAACCATACATCCATCAATGGATAAGACAGCCGTATCCTTATTCTGAAACTGTTGAACTAATTATTTTCGCTAGCAAGATCTCATTTGATTATCCATTCCATGAACCTACTGCCAGCAGGGCACGTTTAAAGAAATATAATCTGATTGATTGATTGGGGTAATGAGGGACTTAAAATTTGCCTATAGATTATGCATTTAACTTGTCGGCGAGGCTATTGAGCCGTACTGCAATCTGTTAATAAAGTTTTAAATCAATCAATCAATCAATGCCGTTAGAAAATCAGGATCTCTGCTCTCGACACTTGCTGCCTTCTCGGCTGAGGCGGGCGCGCGCACTGATCCTGAGTATCAAGTCTGGTTCGAGTTAACGAGACTGAATCCACCTTCGAGGAACAGGAAAATCCCGGCTTCAAACATCGGGTTAATTGAATCTGGATCAAAAGATCTAATTGATCTTGATCGACTTAGTTGAACCAGGTACGGGGAATAGGGCCCAGGAAGAATGGGGATCCTAAATAAACATAAACATAAACAATTATACTTGTCTTTGTATGACCGCACAGAAATTACGTCCCTTTACTGTAACGGTTGTAACTAGAGCCCGAACCCAAATGCAGACATAAACAGGCAGAGATGAGGAATCAGAGAAAACCCAACAGCGGGTATATTTATTATATTGGGGAAATACGGTACCAGGTTCTGAGACAGTCCAGGAGGTAAACGAGGAGAAGAGTAGTCAGGCAGGCGAAGGTCATACACAGGATCCAGAACACGAGGACAGGGAGAGGAGCCAGGTAGATGAGGACTGTGGGCAAGGAGGACAAGACAGGGTTAGACAAGGCAGAACGGGTAAGGGACTGATACAAGGACGAGCGCTAAATACTATAACCGACTGGTATACTAGAAGTTACGATCTGGCAGCATGATGACATCTGAGCCAGGTCTAAATAGGTAGAGCAATCAGCAGGCAGACGTCAATCAGCTGCTCCTCTGGTCTCCACACACATGAACCCCTTGCCTGTACTTGGAGGAGAGAGAGGGGGCGGGATAGAGAGAGAGAGAGAGAGAGAGAGAGAGAGTATTACATCTATTGAAAGTGATACCGTTTACTGTTCCTGTGAAATGCATGTTCTGTGATTATTGTGCCATATTGGTTGAGTTTGCTGTACTGTTGAGCTCGCAAGTTGCATCATTATTATCAAAACAAATTCCTCTCAATTTGTGTGAAAATACAGTCCTTGGGGGACAGTGTTCTTAAGAAAATTGTTTTGCTGCTGTCAAATAAACACAATTGTTATTGAAACGGGTTGTCTTTAATCATATTTTAGCTGTGGTTGAAATTATGAACTGCTGTGGTATGTAGACATCTCACATTTTGAAAGCAAACGTTTAGTTGACGTCATATCTTAGCCGTTGATTTATCGTCATTTAAACTTATATATAGCCACTGAAAGATGTTGAAACAATGGCTAGGCGTGATCTAGACATCTACAAAACGTCCACCTTTGAACCAAATTCAACCCTAGACAGCTATGTACCATTTAGACGCCTTAGACATTTAATCAAAGGGAAATTGCTCAGTGGGTTGTAATTATACCAAGGTATCACTTTTGTTTATATTCACATTAAAAAATGTTCATCAGCTATTTTGGTGTAAACATGGTCTAATGTCTTGGCTCCTATGGGGCAAGAGATATTCTGGTCGAATCTGGGGAGCACATTCTTTAGGTTGGAGAGATCTAATAAAGGCTGCCCCTGGGCGTGAGTTCTGTTGTTTACTAACGGCAGCATGCAGTTCAAAATCAAAACAAATCATATTTATTTGTAAGGCCCGACAACACACGTTAATGTCCCCATGGGCCGTACACTTCTTCTTTAAACAAGTCAAGAAGAAACATCACAATAAGTCAAGAACAAAACAAGAACACCATAAGGTCCACATTTTTTTTAAATAAATGCAAAATAAATAAATGCAACACTCCCAGACATACGCCACGAGAAGGTAAGGAAAAACTCACTAAAACCTAGCAATAGGAGGGGGTTAGAGAGTTCCCATGTTTGTAGTGGGCGGAGATGGAGCAATAAATACATGTAGTGAGCATATGCATACATGGTGACAGTAGAATCATAGTATATAAGAAAATCGTGAAGACAGAGACAGAGGTTAAAAGGTTCTCCTATGTCTGCAGAAAAGCAGACAAGGGAACAAATAGACATCCTAACTAAACTAGACAGATTAATCTAAGGGTCAGTCCCCGACCAGGTGAGAACAGGGTAGGTTGAAGGAGAGAGAGAAAAGATGGGTCTTAAGCAGGGATTTAAAAGCTTCGACAGAGCAGGCGCTCCTGACGACGGCAGGTAATTTGTTCCACAGGTAGGGAGCGCGGTAGACAAAGGCTCTGTGGCCGGCGGATTTATTTTGAACCCTATAGGAATCGATAGAAGCCCCGCATTTTGTGAGCGCAGAGCGCGAGCGGGCGAGTATCGAGAGATGAGATCGGATAGATAGAGCGGTGCAAGCCCATTTAAAATGTTGTAGGTGAGGAGTAGCACTTTAAAGTCAGATCGGGCTTGAATAGGAAGCCAGTGTAGGGTGGACAAAACTGGTGTGATGTGATCAAATTGTCTAGTTTTAGTTAGTATCCGTGCAGCCGCATTTTTTAGATTAAAAGATTTTTTATGCTTGAATTAGGTAGGCCTGAAAAAAGTGCATTACAGTAGTCTAGACGTGATGAGACAAAAGCATGAATCAGGGTTTCAGCATCAGCCAGAGTTAAAATGGGCGATTTTTTTTTGCTATTACGAAGATGGAAGAAGCCAATTTTGGTGAAATTTTTTATATGTGCATTAAATGAGAGGGAGGAATCATGCAGTTCCTTCATTGCTTAGCATTAGTATGTAGGCTGCAGTCACCATGGTAGCTGTAAATTCCCTGGGCTGATACACTTAACCATGATAGAGCAGTGACTCTACATAGTGGTATTGTCCACGCACCAGGTTTTAATATAAACGCACAAAAACCCCCACTTCTGGTTGAGTATACTGTTTTCGGTACTCCGTTGAGTAGTTTTGTTTTGTTGTTCGGGGCAAATCAGATACACAATTGACAAGTGTACAAGCTTTTCCAATGCATTATGTATAATACAAATCACTACCGTATACACTGCCTATATTCTCTATATTCAATATTTTGCCTGTAGGGACCTGAAAGAGCTAAATTTGGATAATGCTGCCTCTGTCACAGCCACACAATTTTCCATGTGTTATTATAACTAGGCGGAGAGCCAGAAAACGGGGTGATCACAGGAATGTTATTTTCACTCTGGTAGAATATTTTCATATTTCAACACACATACTGTATACCTCATGTGCAGTTCACAAACTGTCAAACAGCAACATTAGTTGCTCCCAGCTGAGTCCGTAGCCATCTCTGACGTAGGTTCCTTTCTCTCTCTCTGTTTGTTTACCAGTGATTGTGGCGGGGGAAAAAAATACTTTGTGAAAAGTGTGTCACGGGACACATGAGTGTTTCTTTTTGGATTTGTTTGACTTTTTGCACTAGGTCTTCATGATGAAATCAGGTGACTGACATCAGCGCAGAAGTTGCTGTTCATGAATTTAAATGAGGGTATATATGCATGGCGTGCTAAAATGGGAGACTCTGCTATTCCCCAGGACGCAGACATTGGGCCTTTGATAAGGTGTACAGTTTGCAACCATTTCCATTGGAGCCTGGTGAGCGGATTCAGCACAGTGCTAGGTTCCTCAATACTGAATGGATGAGTGAAATCAAATGTATTTAGTGCTTTTTTGCTTTACACTAAGGTGTGGTGTTAGTGAGACAAACAACAGACACAAGCGGATCAGTGTTTCAGCAGCAGGGCGAGAGAGAGAGAGAGAGAGAGAGAGAGAGGGAGAGGGAGAGGGAGAGGGAGAGGGAGAGGGAGAGGGAGAGGGAGAGGGAGAGGGAGAGAGAGAGAGAGAGAGAGAGAGAGAGAGAGAGAGAGGAGAGGGAGAGGGAGAGGGAGAGGGAGAGAGAGAGAGAGAGAGAGAGAGAGAGAGAGAGAGAGAGAGAGAGAGAGAGAGAGAGAGAGATTTCCAATATTGCAAAGGTGGCAGAAGGAGGATTTGACAATTTGGTGGGTATGGGGAGAGGGTGGGTTCGAGGGTCACGCCCAGCCAGGTCGTGTACCTGGGCCAAAAAAAAATAAAGAAAAATGTCTTCCACTTTACCACTTGGAGACAAACCGCACTGTCAGAAGTAACGTTCTATGAACTACTTCCGTGAAAATGTTGCCGCTGCGCCCGTGTGTCTCGTCACATGACTCTAAGTTAGTTTTGGCCAAAGACTACAGTCATAGAGAAGGTTCTTGAGTGAGGCGGGTGAATTCTTGAGTGAATTCTTGAGTGAGGGCGTAGACACTTTGCGGAGCTTAAGTGAAGAGCTGAAGAAAGATATCTATATACTACTACAGCCCATCTCTCTTCACAAGACCGTCTCCCCCCACAAGACCGTCTCCTCTCACAAGACCGTCTCCCCCCACAAGACCGTCTCCCCCCACAAGACCGTCTCCCCCCACAAGACCGTCTCCTCTCACAAGACCGTCTCCCCCCACAAGACCGTCTCCCCCCACAAGACCGTCTCCCCCCACAAGACCGTCTCCCCTCACAAGACCGTCTCCCCCCACAAGACCGTCTCCCCCCACAAGACCGTCTCCTCTCACAAGACCGTCTCCCCCCACAAGACCGTCTCCCCCCACAAGACCGTCTCCCCTCACAAGACCGTCTCCCCCCACAAGACCGTCTCCCCCCACAAGACCGTCTCCCCTCACAAGACCGTCTCCCCTCACAAGACCGTCTCCCCCCACAAGACCGTCTCCCCTCACAACAAGACCGTCTCCCCCCACAAGACCGTCTCCCCCAACAAGACCGTCTCCCCCCACAACAAGACCGTCTCCCCCCACAAGACCGTCTCCCCTCACAAGACCGTCTCCCCCCACAAGACCGTCTCCCCCCACAAGACCGTCTCCCCCCACAAGACCGTCTCCCCCCACAAGACCGTCTCCCCCCACAAGACCATCTCCCACAACAAGACCGTCTCCCCTCACAAGACCGTCTCCCCCACAAGACCGTCTCCCCCCACAAGACCGTCTCCCCCCACAAGACCGTCTCCCCCACAAGACCGTCTCCCCCCACAAGACCGTCTCCCACAACAAGACCGTCTCCCCCCACAAGACCGTCTCCCCCCACAACAAGACCGTCTCCCCCCACAAGACCGTCTCCCCCCACAACAAGACCGTCTCCCCCCACAAGACCGTCTCCCCCCACAACAAGACCGTCTCCCCCCACAAGACCGTCTCCCCACAACAAGACCGTCTCCCCCCACAAGACCGTCTCCCCACAACAAGACCGTCTCCCCCACAAGACCGTCTCCCCTCACAAGACCGTCTCCCCTCACAAGACCGTCTCCCCCCACAAGACCGTCTCCCCCCACAAGACCGTCTCCCCCCACAAGACCGTCTCCCCTCACAAGACCGTCTCCCCCCACAAGACCGTCTCCTCACAACAAGACCGTCTCCCCCCACAAGACCGTCTCCCCCACAAGACCGTCTCCCCCCACAAGACCGTCTCCCCTCACAAGACCGTCTCTCCCCAACAAGACCGTCTCCCCCCACAAGACCGTCTCCCCCCACAAGACCGTCTCCCCCCACAAGACCGTCTCCCCCCACAAGACCGTCTCCCCCCACAAGACCGTCTCCCCCCACAAGACCGTCTCCCCCACAACAAGACCGTCTCCCCCCACAAGACCGTCTCCCCCACAAGACCGTCTCCCCCACAAGACCGTCTCCCCCCACAAGACCGTCTCCCCTCACAAGACCGTCTCCCCCCACAAGACCGTCTCCCCCCACAAGACCGTCTCCCCCCACAAGACCGTCTCCCCCCACAAGACCGTCTCCCCCCACAAGACCGTCTCCCCCCACAAGACCGTCTCCCCTCACAACAAGACTGTCTCCCCCCACAAGACCGTCTCCCCCCACAAGACCGTCTCCCCTCACAACAAGACCGTCTCCCCCCACAAGACCGTCTCCCCCCACAAGACCGTCTCCCCCCACAAGACCGTCTCCCCCCACAAGACCGTCTCCCCCCACAAGACCGTCTCCCCCCACAAGACCGTCTCCCCTCACAACAAGACTGTCTCCCCCCACAAGACCGTCTCCCCCCACAAGACCGTCTCCCCTCACAACAAGACCGTCTCCCCCCACAAGACCGTCTCCCCCACAAGACCGTCTCCCCCCACAAGACCGTCTCCCCCCACAAGACCGTCTCCCCCCACAAGACCGTCTCCCCTCACAAGACCGTCTCCCCCCACAAGACCGTCTCCCCCCACAAGACCGTCTCCCCCCCCCACAAGACCGTCTCCCCTCACAAGACCGTCTCCCCCCACAAGACCGTCTCCCCCCACAAGACCGTCTCCCCTCACAAGACCGTCTCCCCTCACAAGACCGTCTCCCCCACAAGACCGTCTCCCCTCACAAGACCGTCTCCCCCCACAACAAGACCGTCTCCCCCCACAAGACCGTCTCCCCCCACAAGACCGTCTCCCCCCACAAGACTGTCTCCCCCCACAAGACCGTCTCCCCCCACAAGACCATCTCCCACAACAAGACCGTCTCCCCTCACAAGACCATCTCCCCCCACAAGACTGTCTCCCCCCACAAGACCGTCTCCCCCCACAAGACCATCTCCCACAACAAGACCGTCTCCCCTCACAAGACCGTCTCCCCCCACAAGACCATCTCCCCCCACAAGACTGTCTCCCCCCACAAGACCGTCTCCCCCCACAAGACCATCTCCCACAACAAGACCGTCTCCCCCACAACAAGACCGTCTCCCCCCACAAGACCGTCTCCCACAACAAGACCGTCTCCCCCCACAAGACCGTCTCCCCCCACAAGACCGTCTCCCCCACAAGACCGTCTCCCCCCACAAGACCGTCTCCCCCCACAAGACCGTCTCCCCCCACAAGACCGTCTCCCCCCACAAGACCATCTCCCCCCACAAGACCGTCTCCCCTCACAAGACCGTCTCCCCCCACAAGACCGTCTCCCCCCACAAGACCGTCTCCCCCCACAAGACCGTCTCCCCCCACAAGACCGTCTCCCCCCACAAGACCGTCTCCCCCCACAAGACCGTCTCCCCCCACAACAAGACCGTCTCCCCCCACAAGACCGACTCCCCCCACAAGACCGTCTCCCCCCACAAGACCGTCTCCCCCCACAAGACCGTCTCCCCCCACAACAAGACCGTCTCCCCCCCAACAAGACCGTCTCCCCTCACAAGACCGTCTCCCCCCACAAGACCGTCTCCCCCCACAAGACCGTCTCCCCCCACAAGACCGTCTCCCCTCACAAGACCGTCTCCCCCCACAAGACCGTCTCCCCCCACAAGACCGTCTCCCCCCACAAGACCGTCTCCCCCCACAAGACCGTCTCCCCTCACAAGACCGTCTCCCCCCACAAGACCGTCTCCCCTCACAAGACCATCTCCCCCCACAAGACCGTCTCCCCCCACAAGACCATCTCCCCCCACAAGACCGCCTCCCCCCACAAGACCGTCTCCCCCACAAGACCGTCTCCCCCCACAAGACCGTCTCCCCCCACAAGACCATCTCCCCCCACAAGACCGCCTCCCCCCACAAGACCGCCTCCCCTCACAACAAGACCGTCTCCCCCCACAAGACCGTCTCCCCCCACAAGACCGTCTCCCCCCACAACAAGACCGTCTCCCCCACAAGACCGTCTCCCCCAACAAGACCGTCTCCCCCCACAAGACCGTCTCCCCCCACAACAAGACCGTCTCCCCCCACAAGACCGTCTCCCCCCACAAGACTGTCTCCCCCCACAAGACCGTCTCCCCCCACAAGACCGTCTCCCCCCCACAAGACCGTCTCCCCCCACAAGACCGTCTCCCCCACAAGACCGTCTCCCCTCACAAGACCGTCTCCCCCCACAAGACCGTCTCCCCCCACAAGACCGTCTCCCCTCACAAGACCGTCTCCCCTCACAAGACCGTCTCCCCCACAAGACCGTCTCCCCCCACAAACAAGACCGTCTCCCCCCACAAGACCGTCTCCCCCCACAAGACTGTCTCCCCCCACAAGACCGTCTCCCCCCACAAGACCGTCTCCCCCCACAAGACCGTCTCCCCCACAAGACCGTCTCCCCCCACAAGACCGTCTCCCCCCACAAGACCGTCTCCCCCCACAAGACCGTCTCCCCCCACAACAAGACCGTCTCCCCCCACAAGACCGTCTCCCCCACAAGACCGTCTCCCCTCACAACAAGACCGTCTCCCCCCACAAGACCGTCTCCCCCCACAAGACCGTCTCCCCCCACAAGACCGTCTCCCCCACAAGACCGTCTCCCCTCACAAGACCGTCTCCCCCCACAACAAGACGGTCTCCCCCCACAAGACCGTCTCCCCCCACAAGACCGTCTCCCCTCACAAGACCGTCTCCCCCCACAAGACCGTCTCCCCCCACAAGACCGTCTCCCCCAACAAGACCGTCTCCCCCACAAGACCGTCTCCCCCCACAAGAC
>NW_028171575.1:111102-141102 GCF_963971535.1 Notolepis coatsorum
GTGTCGAGAGCAGAGATCCTGATTCTCTAGCGGCATTAATTGATTAATTGATTTAAAACTTTAGTAACATATTGCAGTACGGCTCAATCGCCTCGCCGACAAGTTAAATGCGTTATCTATAGGCTAATTTTAAGTCCCTCATTACCTCAATCAATCAGATTATATTTCTTTAAACTTGCCTGCTGGATTGAATAATCAAATGAGATCTTGCTAGCGAAAATAATTAGTTAAACTGTTATACAAAATAACGATACGGCTCTCTTCCCATTGATTGATGTATAGTAGATATTTTACTTATCTCCACTGTGGTGTAACGGGTTCTTCTTTTGACTTTCACGCAGACGACCGGGGTTCGAAACCCGGTCTTTCCCTTCCTTTTGCGATGTAGGAATAATTCAATTTGGTGCACGTTGAGAGCTATATAAAGAATGACATCCTCAATGCATGTAGATTTATAATATTTTAACTTGAAACTAGGCTACTTTGGCGTATAATCATTAATATTATATTCCAAAAAGTTATATTGGAAACACAGGGTTTCGAACACCGGTCGCTGGGTTGCCAGGATTGAGCACTACCGCTGAGCCACTGTGCCAGATGGGGCCAGATGGGATAAATTCATTGTTTATACATTAATGAACGAGACAAGATCCACAATCCACGCATAGACACTTCAATTTTATGCTTGAATGAAACACAATCCAGGCGCTCCATTAAACATCCACAGCGGAGAATATGAAAGGAATCAGAGCCAAACGAGCGATAGGTTTCAATCATTAAAAATATCCCTGCGGGATTCACATTTGCAATGCTGCGCGTTGTTAGAATAACCACATAATGTGTACATCGCACCGAGCGAGCGCCACGGTATATATAACGTGCATTATTTAGGACAAAGTGAATTTAGTATCAGCATTTTGGGTCTATTTTACATTTCAAAAGCCCCCTCTGGAAGAATGGAGCACAAAAACGTAATTCAGAATGGTATAAAGCAGATCCTAGACTGTGGGAATAATTTCAGGAAACGCGCTGTCACTTTCTTTGCGGGGGCGTGGCTGTGCTTCATCCGGCTAACTTGAACTTAAACCCTGCTTTCGACCAGGCTCAAACTTTTGGATCTGTTGTCATGGTGATTTGGACAATCCAGGTACGGGGAGCCGGAAAGTCCGGCTTAAGTCAGACTTAACCGAAAGTTATCCGGCTAACTCAGTTATCCAGGTACGGGGAACGGGGCCCTGTACGGCCCATGGGGACATTAACGTGTGTTGTCGGGCCCTATAAATAAATTTGATTTGATTTGATTTGATCATGATAAATTAAAAACGTAAGCTCGCTTCTTGTTGGAGGAGTGCCGACTTCTCATTTATGAAATTGTTTAATGAAACCCTGTATGTGTGCCTGTTGCTGGGGTGCCAACTTCTTTGTTGCTCAGTCTATAAGTTGTCTACTGACTGTTGTTGTTGTTGTTGTTGTTGTTGTTGTTGTTGTTGTTGTTGTTGTTGTTGTTGTTGTCTCCACTCTCCAGCTGTAAACAATGAAGGCATGCTTTTATGTTGCTTATGGCTCAACGCTGCAAGACAAGTTGCAAAGGAGAGTTTGGGAGAGAAAGAGAGAGGCTGAATAAGAGGCACATTGCCAGACAGCACAGCAAAACACACCCAAAGAAAACCGTGTCCCCTTCAGGAATTGCTCTTAAAAAATGTTTCTGTTTATTTCCCGCAACAGCAGTGAAATGAGATTTACACCCCTGCCACATATATCCTTTTACAGTATATTTAAAAGAACACGCCAAGTCGCCAACATTTTGTGAAATTAGCTTATCGTCTTCTCCAGATAGAGACAATAAGATAGATACCAGTTTCCTCTCTGTGCGTTCAGTAGAAAGCTATGTGGCTGCATGTTAGCCTAGCTTAGCACAATGAATGTAAGCAGACATGACCGGTTAGCCTTCGGGGGAGAGGTGTTAGTTTGACAATGCCTAGGCTAACCGGTCATGTCCGCTTCCATTCATTGTGCTAAGCTAAGCTAACATGCAGCCAGATCGCTTTCTACTGAACGCACAGAGAGGAGACTGGTATCTTGTCTCTCTCAGGAGAAGACAGTAAGCAAATTTCCCAAAATGTTGGCGTGTTTCTTTAAAGAGCACTCGATTCTTTAAAGATCACTATTGAGGCAGGTCCTTTACAGAAGCCTAAACATGTAGGAAATGTTAAATATTTGTCAGGTAAATAGACCTTTTGATTACTGTAGCAAAATCCTACAGCTATGTCAACTAAGAATTCCTTAAAGGGCATGTCATGTCATGTACAACAGGATTTAGGAGATGACACACATCACACAAACAAAATAACACATATTAAATATACTAACCTGATGTTACATGGTGTTAAAAATATGGCAATAATGATAATGAACAACCCACATACGTGACAGGGCACTTCACCAAAAATAACAAGGCTGATTTATTTCACACATCATCTCACACATATCCCAAAACTCCGTTCTGCTCACATTAATTTAGTCCGACAGTTGTTGAGAGTTAATGGGTTTGAACATTCTCCAATTACGGTACGTTATTGGAAGACACTGACTCCTTGTGTGGGAGTTATGGTTACAGTTAATTATAGCTCAATGACACGATGTAGATGAAAAAATAGCAATGCCTTGTCTTACAGGGACTGCTATCTTTTCATCTACACCATTGTATTGAACTGTAACGGTGAAACATTATACGATCAGGATGAAACGTGTGCTAAAGGGACATCAGATAAAGAAGTACAGTCATTTAACCCTACCCTGGTAGTGAAAGGTTTTTTATCCAAAGCGACTTACAGATTGTGAACAACATGTCAGCAGGAGGGGAACATCTCTGGCAGCTCAGGGTAACTGGCATTGTTCATCAAATAGTGTTGAACTTGAGTGTTACACTTCGAGTGCATAGTAGTATAGACATAATTAGCATGATACTGTAGGTAGTAGTATAAGTAGGGTGTAAAGGTACACGTATCCATACCGTACCGAACGTTTCAGTGTGTACCGTACCGTACGGCTGTGTAGTGTACCGAACGAATACAACAACGGTATGTTAACCACTAACGACCGCCCACCTGCGGCTGTTTTTTTCACAATCTAATATAATATATATATATATATATATTTTTTTTTTTACAAGTCCATTATTAATTTCAATATAGAATATTCGTTGACAGCCCTGTTGACAGAATCCGGCTATAGGGCGACAATAATGTGGTCAAGAGGCATGGTTTCTATCTTTAGCCTTTAACTGGCGTGGTTTATTTATTCACATGGCATGAGCAGCAGTTCTAGAGTTCTCCTCTCACTGAGAGGCTGGGGGGAAAGAGGAAGAGTGGGAGGAGACATCTCTATTTATACTTGCCACCTGGTGGTGTTCCTGAGTGGCTCCGCCTAGAGCGCCCTCTAGTGGAAACAGTTATATATGCAGTTAGACAGTTACTAACAATCCTACACAGAACCTCTGACTTCAATAAGCCCTACAAGTACAATTAGTTACTGCACACTACATCACCCCTGAGTGGAACAAACCTTCCCCCAGTGTACCGAAAACCCGTACGGAAACCTTGACTTCAAAACCGAGGTACGTACCGTACCGTGGTTTTTGTGTACCGTTACACCCGTATAGTAGCACAATAGTAGGTACATAATAGTAAAAGGTGGAAAATTGGGCAGTTTTCAGCTGTCCTGACTGTGATGGGAAATTTGTTCCGCCGTTGTGTAGCGAGGACCGAGAATAGCCTGCTTCACTTTGATGACCCCCCAGGAGCCCGAATAGGAGTTGGTCTCAGGCGGCCAGAGGATGCAGAGCGTATAGGGGTCTTGAGAGGGTGTGTAGTTACAGACCATTGACTGGAGGTACAGTAGGAGGGAGCCGTTCCCCTCGCTGTACAGTATGCCAGGTCAAGAACCTTGAAGCGGCAATGGGAGGCCAGTGCAGCTCTCTGAGAAGTGGGGCGACACGGGCTGATTTTGGTAGGATGGGCCAATATGTTCTGTACGAGTTGAAGGCCGGTAAAGCAGCTAGCAGAGCGTTGCAGTAGTCGAGGCGAGACATGACTGCAGGAGGGGTTGGGTGGCTTGTTTTGTCAGGAAGGGGCGGGTCCTTCTCACGCTGCTCAGGAGGAAGCTGCAGGTTCTGCCAGCAGCCTCCCCTAAGGGTTCACACTTGTGTGTGTATACAGTATGTGTCAGCAGAGGAGGTCGAAGGGTTACGCCTCTCTCTCTCTCTCTCTCTCTCTCTCTCTCTCTCTCTCTCTCTCTCTCTCTCTCTCTCTCTCTCTCTCTCTCTCTCTCTCTCTCTCTCTCTCTCTCTCTCTCTCTCTCTCTCTCTCTCTCTCTCTCTCTCTCTCTCTCTCTCTCTGTGTGTAACTGGATAGAGAGAAACAGTATTGGTGCTATCGTGCCTCGCTGGGGAGGTGGTTTTATGACTGTGACTGTTTGGTCACTTAATGAATCAAGATTGGACATTGAGTAATTCAGTTGGTTAGTCATCTAACTTATCTAGACTTAGCTTAGTTTAATTTAGGGGTTTAAAAAAAAATTCTCTGCTGGCAGTTTCAATCGGATTAGTCACACCTGACTGAACGTTAACGATATAAGTGGTGATTGCAGTAAATGTTGGTCGGGTTAGTTAAGGGGGGGTTCACTGTTCGTTAGTGAGCATTGTGTGGTGTGTGTGTGTGTGTGTGTGTGTGTGTGTGTGTGTGTGTGTGTGTGTGTGTGTGTGTGTGTGTGTGTGTGTGTGTGTGTGTGTGTGTGTGTGTGTGTGTGTGTGTGTGTGTGTGTGTGTGTGTGTGTGTGTGTGTGTGTGTGTGTGTGTGTGTGTGTGTGTGTGTGCTTGGAGGAAATACCCGAGATTTCTCGGGTTTAGATTGATCTTTTTCCTTTGATCCCCATTCTAAACACTCACGTGGACCTGTCTGTGTCTCCCTGGCACCACTGCCTACGTTAAAATTACAATGACGATTGAATCCCACCATGTGGCAGTATCGCCTACCTTTTGAACTGGGGCTCTAGTCTCTGGGTATCTCTCTCTCTGATGGGGAGGGATTCCTGCAGCCAGATGCACAAATGGAATCAGCACAGTAATCTGTCGGAGATCCGATCGCCTGAAAGCTATTGTTTCCCGTATTATAGCCATGCCCGATGCACACGAATAATTGCTTTTGGTAAAGATGCAGCGATCTAGAAACTATTATTATTATGATTATTTTGGAAAGGGGCGATGTTTAGCGTGGAATAGCGCACAAACTAAAGTATGTAGAAATTAACTGGTTTGTCAGTGTTGCACTATAAACAATGCCTGTCAAATGAGCCATACTATTGTCTCCATAGCTATAATACAGAACACACGATGGGTCTGCAAACATCACAAAAATGGTCAATAACGCTGGCACCATTGAGTAAAGATAGGAAAACAGCATGGCAGTCAATTGACTAAAAACAATGACACAAAATGTAGTTTGCAAAATAAAATCTTGCTAAACTTTTATTCAACATCACCTTCAATTTTACTTGCTACTTGCTAGCTAACAGGAACTTGTTTGCAGACAGGAAAGTAACAAACATAATTGTCCGTGCGGAACCCTTATTCCCAACACATCGTTCTGTGTGTGTGTGTCACTCTAGTTGTATGGTCTTAGGGGCACCACTGTTATGCTGGGGGTGTTGTTTCCCCCCGGGAGATATGGGAGGGTGGACTGGATGTTATGTTGTTGTTGTGAAGCTATCGTATGTTAGCAGGTAGCTGTGTTGTGTATGAGAAGGGAATTATCAACCTTTAAAACCCCATATTGAGCTGGAAATAAAGCACCATACAGAAAAGAAAACTTTCTTCCCTACATTACTGCATGACGGATCGCTACATTATGTTGATCCACCACAATAGAACACATTAAATAGCTTACATAAGTCTAACCAGCTAGCACTAACGTTAGCTTTTTTTGTTTAGAAAAAGCTCACGCCAACTTATGAGGCTGTAACTGAGTGGCAAGACTAAACAAAAAAAGACTAAATCGAAACTAAACAAAAAAGACTAAAACGAAAATACTCAGACCTGTATTTGAATAAAACTTGACTAAACGAAAAATAGATAAAGGTGACTAAATATGATGAAAACTAAAAAGAGCATTTGAGACATGATTAAGACTAAAACTAAAAAAAAAGAAAAAAGCTGACGAAATTAACACTGCATGTTAGACCACTAACAACGGGTGGAGTTGTGATGTGAACATTTTGGATTCACTGTCTTGATGCCTTAAATTACGCAGGTCCGAATGTAGACTTTGAATTAAAATGTTTCCTATGAATATGTTATGTTAATGTACCAATTGCTATTTCTATGTGACAAACAATATGAACAATATGGTATACATACACTTGTTTTAGTTTTTTGGTTTGGTCCTGCTGTGATTTTATTATGTGTTGTGATTTTTCTAGAATTGATTGATTGATTGATTGATTGCTCAATCACCTGATGTCACCCATGATGACGACCCATTTTATGAAAGGGTGAACCCGTAGCAACCTGTTATGCCCTGTTGAAGACCAGCTTGGTTTAAACTACTGTATGTAGCCGTGATGAAGACCTGCTTGTTTAAATGATGTAGCCGTGATGAAGACCTGCTTGTTTAAATGATGTAGCCGTGATGAAGACCAGCTTGTTTAAATGATGTAGCTGTGATACAACAAAGGCTTCTTTAGATATTTTCCTTCCTGCTACACTTTTTGAGTGCCTGGGATCCCGTCTTTTTGTTCCAGAGCCTGACATTTGTTCAGGAGTCCTGTGGGATCGGAGAGAATTCCACGATCAGTCACGTGAGCGGGACAGTGCACTTCTATATATAGCTCTACATGTGAGATGTGTGATGTTTTCTTGATTCTGTAGGAAACCGTAGCTGGGAATCCAAGAGCTTCCTATTTCTCTCATGTCTCATGAAGGCCGGTAAAGCAGCTGGCAGAGCGCTGCAGTAGTCGAGGCGAGACACGACTGTTGCTTGCAGGAGGAGTTGGGCGGCTTATTTTGTCAGGAAGGGGCGGATCCTTGGTTCACACTTGTGTGTGTATATGTGTATAAGGGTTACGCCCCTCTCTCTTTCTGTTAAAAAAAAAATGGGAACAGGACAGGAGTAATTTTTTAAACTTCCACCAGAATCGGGACGGGATGGGAGGATTTTCTTCATTGAATCATGGGAGCAGGACAGGACGGGAGTAATCTTGCGCGAGCGGGACAGGGACAGGCTCTAAGGCGAAGCTTTCTCGTATATATTTAACTGGTCTTACACGAGTGCCATGCCTGTCTCTCTCAAAGCCAAAAGCAAAACACGACTCACGTCAGTAACTTAAATACTTATCTAACGTAGCTACAGTATAAACACGGATCAGAGTGTCAATAGTGTGCAATTAGCACGGTTGCACCACGAAGATAAGATAAGATATTTCTTTATTGATCCCCTTGGGGAAATTCAGGCATCATAGCAGCATGGGGGAAGGGGGGGGGGGGGTATATAACAATACAAGAATATTAGCAAGTAAACAAGTTACAACATAACTCTAAGTGACAACTAAATAGCCTAGTACACATGCCCAAGGTGAGCGAGAGCCCTCTCTCTCTCCTCCAAATTACTTAGCGTAACATTAGCTAACGTTTATACTTGACAAATGTAAAAATGTTCTGCCCTATAAACATGGCCCAGAATGTGATTAAATTGAATGGTGTTCAACCTAGCATTCATACCGTGGTCTGGGTAACCTGTGTCAATGTTGTGTGGAAGTGTGATTGACGTTGACGCCAACTTAATGCTTGTGGGTCGCCACTAGGGGGCAGTGCGGCTAAGTGTGAATGAATGAATGAATGAATGACGAGTGAAAGAACGAGTTAGTGACACTGCCAGTCCTAGAGCCGCTTCGCATCTAAAGGCTCCCACAGAATCGGGCGTAACGTACGCAGTCGTTTGAGGTTTCATAGTCGAGTGTACCACCGCGTACCAATTTCCTACATTTCTCGTGCCAGTTTACTACATTTCCGACAATCCTAGCAGGCTATTTACACTTTCTGTCACGGCGTCGTCCACCGATGTCAAAATAAAGAGTCTAGGTTATCTCTGTTTCCAAGATTTCTAAATAAAACTGGCAGTTTTACACACTTCATTTAGAAAAGCCATTCACGCTTCTCAAGTTTCTTCAGATGATGAAAAAAATACATGGTCCAAATGTATATGAATTGGAATGGATAACGATTAGCAATAGAAAAACTAAATTGAGCGTCATCTACCTGCCAAAGTTTTACCGGACCAAACCTACCCATAGAACCATGATCCTGCCCTACTCTCTCTCTTGGCACGGAGTGAGTGTTCAGAGTAAAATGCAGATCATGCCAAGCAGCCTTTTGTGTGACACCAAGTGAGCATCTGCGCAGTTAGAAAATGTTAGCTTCGTGCTTTGAGTCCGCTTTGAGTACTATGTGGGAGCCTTAAGAAGAAGAAGAAGAAGGATATTGAGCATTGGTTCAGCAAATGTCTCACAAGGGAACAGTCTCGTAGTCTTACACCCTGAATGACCCTAGGTTAAATAAGGATTCATCTGAAATAAGACAATAGAATTGTGCATCGTATTAAGGTATTAAGGGTAAAGAAGAGGGAAAACGTGAATTGATTCTGAATTGTATTTTTTTTTTACAAAATCAATCCCAACCCTTCAGTTAGAATAAAACGTACACTGGTGTTATTGATTCACTTATTTACAATTGACTGGAATTTCCGGGATGTTGACAACTTGATTGTGTGTCTGAAGTGGTGTGTGAGGACGAAGCTACATGTAGCTGTGGTTAGAGACGTCTCCAGCTACCTGTGAGGCCCTCGGTTGCAAGATTACAACATCACTTTTAGCTATTTAAAAAAGTCTGTCAATGTTTTAAAAGAATTTGGAGCACATTTACATACAGTAGTCAATGGATCCTGTTGTTCAGCCTCACAATGCTATTGGATAGTACATGTGTTTATACAGTAGGTCCCACATTCTGGCCTCTGAAGTAGCTAATGTCGATTTAATTTGGGCCTTACAGGTACACCCATTTTATAATTTCCAACGGTTTATTTTTTCCCAATTTACATTTACATTGACAGGTAATCATTTAGCTGATGCTTTTATCCAAAGCGACTTACAAGTTCTGTACAACAAGTCAGCAGGAAAGGTACAACTCTGGCAGCTAAGGGTCAGTAACATAGTTCGTCAAACAGTGTTAAACTTGAGTGCTACTGTATGGTCTTGAGTGCATATTAGTATAGTATAGCATAGTCGGTAGTAGTATAGGCAAGGTAGATTCTCCTTAGTAGCTCCTTATTCTCCTGTTTATGTCAAACTTGTTTTCACACAGGCACCATCCCCTCGATATGGAACAAGTCCATTATTAAGCCCATCGCCAAATCTGCAAAAGCTGACCCTAGAGTCCTGTTAAATTATAGAGGTATTAGTTTGATTAGTACAGTTTATAAATTATATTCAAGTGTTCTTAGATTAAATAAATACTTCGAACATAATGAAATGTTGGTGGATGAGCAGAATGGGTTTAGGGCTAAGAGAGCTTGTATTGATCATGTTTTTCTTTTATCATCGGTGGTGAGAGCCAGATTGGGCGAGGGCAAGAATACATTTGTTTGTTTAGTTGACTTTAAAAAAGCCTTTGATTGGATTAATAGAGAGCTTTTGGATTATAAATTAATTTGTTCTGGTATTGATGGTCTATTATAGGGCTATCAAAAGCCTGTACAAAGCCCCATCTGCCTGTCTGCAGCTGAACGATGTTAGAACCGGCTGGTTCCCCACTCCATCCGGTGTAAAACAGGGAGATGTGCTTTCTCCCGCTTTGTTTGCCCTTTATGTTAAAGGGGTCATATTTTGCTTTATTTTTCACTATTTGGGCAATTTTCAATGGAACACACAAGTTTTTTTTTCAATAACATTCATTGTTATGTATTTTTAATCGATACACTGCGAAATTAATTACAGTAGTCCCACAGCAACACACAGACACACAGACACACATGAAAACACACAGAGACACGCACACACAAATTGGCCAGGCAGCAGAGAGCCTCTTTGTGTGAGAGCCTCTCTCTCTCTCTCTCTCTCTCTCTCTCTCTCTCTCTCTCTCTCTCTCTCTCTCTCTCTCTCTCTCTCTCTCTCTCTCTCTCTCTGTCTCTCTCTCTCTGTCTCTCTCTCTCTCTGTCTCTCTCTCTCTTTCTCTCTCTCTCTCTCTCTCTCTCTCTCTTTTTCGGAAGTGCTGACTGACAGGGAAACCGCTTCCGCATTATTTCCACTCGCTCCGTTTTGATCATTCTTACTCAACGTTACGCTAACTCCTCCAATCACAGTTAAGCATTCTTACACGTCACAGATTGACGTAAATTCAGAATGGCTTGGTTTAGTGGGGGAGGTTCTTATCTCAGCTGAACTGGAGCAATGGGACTGGGTAGAAATGTCACATCTAGTCAGTGTTGGTACAACCCCACATTGCTAGAATGCAAACCACTGGAAAAGGCCATTTATAAGATAGGGGACCTTTAAGGTCCTGGCGCAAGAAATTAAGCAAGCGAATCTTGGTATTCCAATCGATAACATAATCCTAAGTATTTTATTGTATGCTGATGATATTGTCCTGTTTGCAGAAAATTAAGCAAATTTACAAAACATATTGAATATTATGAGTTCTTGGTGCAGGAAATGGAGACTTGCGATTACAGTAACAGTGAAAAAACACAGATAATGCACATCAGGAATAAACATGAACAGCAGAGTAATATGTTTCAATTTGGACCAACACCCCTGACTTACACATACTCTTATAAATATCTTGGTTTTATCTTTAATGAGTACATGAGCGTCATAGAAGGAAGGAAAATACTGTCTGAGTCAGCAGGAAGGGCGCTAGGGGGGGGGGGGGGGGGGGGGGGGGGGTGTGTGTTGAGTAAAATGAAAGTGTGCACTGACCTTGGGTTTTCAACATTTACACAACTATATGATTCAATGGTTGGTTCTGTTTTATTTTATGTTGCTGGAGTATGGGGTTTTGATGATGCACCTGAATGTAATGCTATCCAGAACCGTGCCATGAGATACTTCTTGGGAGTCCATAAATATACAGCAAAAGGGGCTATAGAAGGTGTTCTGTATTCAAGATTCAAGATTCAAGATTCAAGAGTTTTAATTGTCACGGCATACAGGTATACAATGAAATGCGGCTGGTCTTGCCCGCGACGATGTGCAATACAGTGGTACAACATATAATAGAATCCAATAAAATACAGTGGTACAACATATTAATAGAATCCAATAAAACAGTGCAATAAACAGGTACATGGTGTGCCATCTCGGTATCTGTACATTAGTATTTACAGAGCATATAGGACATGCTAGTTAGCTTTAGTAGTGCAATACACTGTTCCTGATGTTATACTATTTTAAGTGGCCTTTCCTCTGGCCATAAGTGTGCGTGTGTGCGGCATGAGTGTTAAAGTGGCTGCTAGTGTGTGAGCGTGCTCAGCGTGCGTGTCGTGTATGTACTTGTGTGTGGATAGTTCAGTTTCTGTGTCTCTCGATGTTCATTGTTCAAGGCTCTGATGGCCTGGGGGAAGAAGCTTAGCCTAAGCCTCTCCGTCTTAGTCTCTAGAATTCGCAGGCGTCTGCCTGACCTCAGCAGCTGGAACAGGCTGTTATTGGGGTGGTGGGGGGTCTTTCATTATCCTGCAGGCTCTGGATTTGCACCTCTTGTTGTATAGAGCCTGCAGGGGAGGTAGCGCAATACCCGTGGTACGCTCGGCTGAGCGCACCACACTCTGTAGGGCCTTCTTGTCCTGTGCCGTGCTGTTCCCATACCAGGCAGTGATGTTTCCGGTCAAGATGCTCTCTACAGCTCCTGAGTAGAAGGACTGAAGTATCTTCCCCGATACTCTGAACTTCCTTAACTGTCTCAGGTGGTAGAGGCGCTGCTTCGCTTTCTTTACTACTGTGCCTATGTGTGTTGACCATGTCAGGTCCTCTGAGATGTGGACCCCCAGGTACTTGAAGCTGCTCACCCTGTCCACGGTAGCCCCGTTAATCCTCAGTGGTGTGTGTGTCTCCCGCTGTCCTCTCCTATAATCCACGATCAGCTCCTTGGTTTTACCAATGTTCAGGAGCAGGCTGTTGTCCTGGCACCAACGTTCCAGTACCTCAACCTCCTCCCGGTAGGCCTTCTCGTCGTTGTCCGAGATCAGCCCCACCACCACCGTGTCGTCGGCGAACTTCACAATGGAGTTGGAGCTGAACTTGGCCACACAGTCGTGTGTGTAGAGTGAGTACAGCAGGGGGCTTAGAACACAGCCCTGGGGGGACCCGATGCTCAGGGTGATGGTGTTGGAGGTCTGACCCCCCACCCTGACCGCCTGGGGTCTTTCACTCAGAAAGTCCAGTACCCAGGCGCTCAGGGCGGAGCTCAGGCCTAGCTTGATCAGCTTGTCCACCAGTCTGGTGGGGACTATGGTGTTGAACGCTGAGCTGTAGTCAATGAACAACAGTCTCACATAGCCCCCCTTCTGACGGTCAAGGTGTGAGAGAGTGCTGTGCAGTACCTGGGAGACCGCGTCATCAGTGGACCTGTTTGTCCTGTATGCAAATTGCATAGGGTCCATATCACTGGGGAGAGAGGCACAAATGTGGTCCTTGACCAGCCTCTCGAAACATTTCATGACCACAGAGGTGAGTGCCACCGGTCTGTAATCATTTGGACATGTTGGGGAGGGTTTCTTCGGTACAGGGATGATGGTAGACATCTTGAAGCAGGCAGGGACTACTGACTCCGCCAGGGATTGATTAAATATGGCGGTGAACACCGGGGCAAGCTGGTTTGCACAGGACTTAAGTATGCGTCCTGTTATACCATCTGGGCCTGCAGCCTTCCTGGTGTTCACCTGCATAAATGCTCTTCTCACACTGTGTTCCGACAACGAGAGAGCGCCCCCGCCCCCCCGCGGTTGCCCCCCCCCCTCCACAACAGCCGGTGCGCCAGTGACGTCACTAGCCAGAGGGCTAGTGGCGACACTGTCTACACCGAACCGAGCGTAGAAGGAGTTGAGTTTGTCCGCTAGAGAGGCGTCGTCGCTCCCCATTGCGGGGGCGCTGACTTTGTAGTCAGTTATTGTCTTCAGTCCCCTCCACAAGCCTCTTGTGTCGTTTTGTGCCATTTGTGTCTCCAGTTTCTCAGCATATGTCCTCTTAGCAAGTTTAACAGCCTTGCGCAGAGTGTAGACTGAAGCCTTGTATTCTTCCATATTTCCTGACTCTCTGCCCAGGTTATAAGCCGTGGTGCGTGAGTTTAGGGCTGTTCTTATAGTGCTGTCCACCCAAGGTTTCTGGTTTGGGAAAACCCGCGCCGTCTTTGTGGGGACAATGCCGTCTGCCACTGTTGTTATGTAGCTTACAACGGTATCAGCGTACTCGCTGACGTCACTGGCGCTTCCTTCAAACATGTCCCAGTCTGTATCCTTGAACGCGTCACGGAGCTCGGCCTCTGATTCGTCAGCCCACTTTTTTGTCTCACGTGACACGACGGCTTCGCGTGATCGCTGTTTGTATGCTGGGATTAAAAAGATGGAGTCGTGATCGCTCGCGCTTACAGAGCCCATCAGTGGCGGAGCCGCCACAGCCTTGTAGGCAGCTCTGAACGGGGTGTAGCAGTGGTCGAGTGTGTTTCCCCCTCTTGTGGAGCAGGCGATGTGCTGAAAAAAAGTCGGCATCACTTTTTTCAGGTTTGCCTGGTTGAAATCACCAGTCACTATCGTCGCGGCTTCCGGGTGCTTGATCTGCTGTTTGTTGATGTGGTCGTGTAATTCCCCCAGCGCTTTGCCGGTATTTGCCTGTGGATGAATATACACGACGGATAAAATGACCGCGGTAAACTCACGGGGTAGGTGATACGGGCGACACAGGATCTGGAGATGTTCCATATCTGGGGAGCATGAACTTGAGAGGACATGTACTTCCTTGGGATTAACCCAGAGATTGTTCGTGAGGATGCAGACCCCACCTCCGACGCTCTTCCCAGAGGCTGCCGTGCGATCTGCTCTCAGGACGGTGAAATTGTCCGATGGAGAGACGCTGTTGTCCGGCGTTGCTGGCTTGAGCCATGTCTCAGTGAAACACATGATATTAACGTCTCTCATCTCCCGTTGGAATCGGACCCTCGCTCTCAAGTCGTCCATCCTTCCCTCCAACGAACGTGCATTCGCCAGAAAGATGGATGGAATTGCTGGACGGTAAGCAGATCTTTTTAATCTAAGTCTGATACCGCCTCGTCTACCTCTATGTTTCTTTCTGCCGTTTCCTTTGTTGCCGTTCTCCCGCTTGATTTCTGTTAGCCCTTCTGGGCATAAAGTGTCTCCCAACTCCAATTTGAGTCCGGAGTTTAGGTCCATAAGTGTCTGGCGGTCGTATGACATACCCGCCAGTGATGATTTAATAAAAAAAGTCGAAAAAACAAACATAATAGCTAAAAATTTGCACAATCGTCGCGGAGCTAAACCAAAGGCGACTGACCGGGGTCGCGCCATAGTCATAATAACGTAATGTAACGTAATGTATCGTTAGTGGCTTAGCTTGGCATCACTACTGCACTATCTCGCGTACGTGCACGCGTACTGAATAAACCACAAATGTACCTCTAATACCAGTATTAGTCTGACCACACCCCTCATCAGCTTACCTTCATAAGCAGGTGTGTGGTCACCTGCTCTCCTCCTTCTCGCTTTCACCACAAGGAAGAAGTGCCTCGGTAGATCCCCACACTTGACACCATGATGGAAGAAATTGGATTAGGAACAGCTTTGGGAAACAAGGATACGTTGACATCATATCTTTATTTTCTCTCTCACTATTTTCGAGAAAAATACGGCGATATTGTCTTCGTACTGGAGTGTCTGGAAGATGATGATCATTCTAAAAACCCTCCACCGGTTTTCGTATTGGGAGCACGCCGCTGCATGCTTCTCAACTGCAGTTCCTTGCTGTGTTTGTTGGGGTGAAACCTGTCAGGCCACAGCTGAACTGTCGGACATGCCGCTGTTGTGAGAAGCGGTGCGTTCCAGGTTGGGTGAGTAGTGTTTGCTGGCGGGCTCCACTTGTCTGTTAGTGCTATGGGGGCTACTTGACGAAGTTTATGGAAACCGGCCCCAGGCTAGGGTCCTTTGTTTAGCCACCTAGGCGACAGAAGACCTTGGTCTGAAGACCATTATAGTTTTAACTATAGTGGGCCGCGACCATTGACACTGGTGATCCCTGTGTGTTCTGGACGAGTGGATTCTCTCTGTCACCGTGTTAAGGCCCCATCTTTCATATCCAAATGAGAGTATTCCTTCACGAGGGGATATGTGCATGTAATGTGCGATAGCGGCAGATTCATGTTTAAAGTCAGCTACACAGGCCAGTTGGTACTGTGCTGATCCGTCGGATGTGGTAATGTCACCGTTGTGAAGCGGTGTGGACATCTTGTTTTCTCTTTTCTCTTAAAAAGTGAGGAGAGGTTCAGAACGGCGGCCTGTCTGGGTGAGTGTTATGGCATTGTTTACATGTTCATAGCTTACGGTTAGTGGCCTGGTGCGGGGTAGCTTAGCTTCTCGCGCGCCGCCGGGAGCTCGCTTCTGATCGCGTGCGTCGTTAGATTGGCGTCTCGCGAGCGGAAGCAATAGCACCCGAACGGTTGGAGCAGCCGTTAGCTTGATGCTATTCTGTTGAACTTGCTTTGATTTTAACATGTTTTACACTCTTGACCACGACGTCATCCTTGACAGGGGATGTTCGTCGACCCTGCCCTGAGCCTGGACGGGGATTGCGTCAACAAAGAGGACTGTAGCGACTGGTTGGAGCGGCGACGCTGCCCGGATCGAACAACACAGGACGGCTGTGTTCTACGGTGTCTTGTGACTGCACTTCGCTGATCTGCGTTCCGGGTAGGTACGGGGTTGGCCAGACCTCATAACACGTCTTCTGGTTTTACTTTGCTAAATGTATTGTGAATAACGGTGTTTTTTCCCAAAACGTGTGTTGCACAATGCATTTAGGATACGTTGCGGGTTATGTGTGAGCTGTTTTTGTCACTGGCAGTTAGCTTCTCCGTGCAAACGGGATGTAATGATCTGGTTGTTGTGTGAGTAACACGGCGTGTACTCACAACTAAGGTAACTAACCTATGAAGCTATGCTTGGTGACAAGTGAGTAAAAGAATGTTCTTTCTCAGACTGTAATGACAATGAACAGTGTGTTCACACATTAACAGGTTTTCCTGTTTTAACTGGCCGTATTGAGGGTAAAATAGGAGGATTGTGTTTTCCCCCCCGGTTCCCTGGGGACTTTATCACCTCCTATCAGACATGTTGTGCATTAATTGTGTCTTTTGTGTGGTAGGGATACGATGTAACTCTTAGCTTGATTGCTGAGGTTGTGCTAAATCTGCTGGAGGAACTTATTTCCTAAAGGGAAATTGGTTTGGTTGCTGTCATGTGTGCTTAGCAAGGCCTGTGGTCGATACTAATCAAGAATGATGTATTCTCTCATTGTGAAAAAAACGGCGTTCCTCTGTTGAGTGTTTTTGCCATTTTTTGTAGGTGATGATGGGTTGTGTGTGGCATGTGACCTACAACTGGGTTGTACTGGCCACAGAAGCACATGTGTATGTTGGACCGGGGTTCTTAGAGCCCTCTCTATTCTGTGTTTTTCCTTAGTAAAAATCAGATAGCAGGTTAGCTCATGCGCTGTGTGGAGCTGTGAAACGCTTCATAGAGCTGACTATGACTGTGTCATATTCTCTTTTTGTCGTTACGTCGTATCATGGGTGTGGGGTCGTAAAGGGGTGAACTGGTAACCTTTCCTCTCCCCATTGTTCTGTCGGTCAGGGGTACACCCCCTGTCCTTCAAGGTTCCCGTCACGTGGCGATTCGGCACGTTACGGGGGGGGGGGGGGGGGGGGGGGGAGGGAGTTCCTGGTCCCACGGCCTGGTATATTGGGCGTGTGCACCGCAGGAATTCCCCCGCCATAGAGTACGTCACCGTGCGCGTCTCTGTTGGTAGGACTTCCGTGTGCTGTTCAGGTCCATGTGATGGATCTGTTTTCAGGGGGGGTGGTCAGGGCTCCTCCTCACCAAGCGCCTATTCAGGCCTTCTGTGAGTTCGGACTCCTTCTTCCATGTGAGGAAGCCTCCATCAGAGTACAGAGCCTTCCTCCTCAGATTGTCAAAGTGAGTGGACCCTCTAGAAGGGTCCTTTTCTATTGTATGTATATTCGATTCAATTCGTTTATTGAGTGTGTATGGGTTCAGTGCCTCTTCCCCGGAGGCCCTAAAACCAGTTTTTTACATGGCTCAAGGTGCAATATATTCTTTTCAATCTGTACAGCTCGCGTGGGAAGTCTCTCTGGGGATCCCCGTCTCTTTCCTATGGGAGGGTGGTGGGATGTAAAAATGTGAACATTTTTTACCCCGGCTGTGTAGACTGGGATACATACTGTTGATGCTTCCTTCTTTCTATTCCAGAAGTGTTGGAGTTAGGGAGTGTCACACCCCTCTTGTCGTTCCCCTGGGCGCCTTGGGGATTCAATGACAGGTCTAAATAGCCTGTTCATTGATGGGGGTGTGTCCCGACGCACGTATAGTGCTAGCTCGCTGTAAACAGGCGATTGACTGGCACGCCTTGGTTGCTTGTGGTTGAAACAGCGTTTTTATAAAGCAACTGAGATGGGGGTTTTTCCTCTTCCGACGACCACATCCCATGACCTGGGTGGGTTGTCGACGGATTCTCGTTCATGTCTGGGGGATGATGACGGGATGGATCTGAACATATGTAGTGGGGTCTCACGCCCTTGGGGTGGGCCACCAGGCGCGGTTCGTCCGAACGTCTGGGTGGCGCCTTCTTTTCATGTTAAGATCAACACGCATATCTGCCCTTCTCCTGGAGTAGGCATGTCGGCGTGGTTAGGGCACGGGACTGGTTCTGGTCACGCTGGTCCAGATCAGTTGAACCCGTTGTCCGCCGGGGATGCAGATCTGCTGTTCTGGTACCCTGAGGGACTTGGGCTTTTTTCAGGGGGAAAAATGCCAGGTCGGTCTGGGTGTCACAGGGTTAAGCGCTATGGAGACCCTGGTTGGGTATGTTTTTACTCAGCACTTACAGCCATGCCATTCTGTACGCGCTCGATCTCGTCGGATCTCGGCCGCTACACAGGTTGGTCCTGGTTAGTACTTGGTTGGGAGACCGCCGGGGAATACCAGGTACGGTGTGCTTAGGGGCTGGTTCTCCATTATTTTTCGCTCCTCTCTCACGCATGGCGAAGAGGGGCCTGTGGGGGTGGTTTTTTGACCTCCTCTGGTGACCCTGTGCTTCCCGTACCGCCAGGCCCGGTCCGAAGTGATGTTTGCGACCCGTAGGCCTGGGTTAACCCTTTTTGGAAACTGAAACACTTGTACTGCGGTATAGCCGGTGTATGCCCGCAGGTGTGTTTTGGAGTTTTTTCTTGAGGGGTTATAGGAACAACCACCGCATTGGGTAACACCGAGGTGGTTGATTCCCTGGTGTGTTGGAGCAGTGTCAACTCCCGGGTTCACCGTTTGAGGGTGCCCCTGCACGTTCATGACGTCTGCCAATCGTGTCAGCCTTCTCTGCCTCGACCCCTCTGGGTGGGGGTTTTTAAATGGAGGCTTGGTCATGCAACACCGCCAGCTTACGCTCCTTCCGCCGGGGCGGCTGTGTTCAGCTGTCCCCTCTGGCGCCTGTCTCGTCCGCAGTCTCCAGGCTAGGGTTAACAGCCTGTTGCCTGGTTTTTCCCCGGTGCGCTGCCTGCTTCCGTTGGTTAACCTTTTTGTGTGCTTACGGCCATGCTGACTGCCTGTTCTGCAGGGTCAGTGTGCCAGGCGGTGTACTATTGGGGGGACGGGGCCCGCTCGGCTTACGGCCATACCAACCTGAACACGCCCGATCTCGTCCGATCTCGGAAGCTAAGCAGGTTCTGGCCTGGTTAGTGCTTGGATGGGATTCCGCCTGGGAATACCAGGTGCAGTAACTGAGGGGCCTTTGTCCGAATACGCTGGCGATGTGGGGGGCGGGGCACTACGTGCCCACCTGGTGGGGTCTTGATGCTGGCATCATGGACTTCTCCGGGCCCCCATTCCAGGGAGTCCAGTCCTTTTAGTGGGTCTGGGTCTTCCTTCGCGCTCCGCTGCTACGGCCTTGCCACGGGGTTGGGTTTGCCCTTGGCCCCGTGATTCTGGGGGCAGTAACGAGGTTGTTCCTCCGTTCGTTCCCGGGTGGCATGCGGGTTGTGCGTGTGTGTAGTCGTGGGGTCAGGCCACGGTCTGCTCACCCTGTGCGTTAAGTTGCTTGAGTGCCTCTTCGCACGGTCGGGTCCGTCGCCTTCCCGTGAAGCCTCTAATAGGGGGGATACCCTCCATTAGGGGGGGTCGGGGGGGCTCGGCCCTCCCTGTTCTGATGGTTTTGGGGGGCTGTCAGCGGGGTGTATTTGTCAGCCAAGTGGCTCCGCTTGGCCTCCCTTGTGCAGTAGTGATGCCAAGCTAAGCCACTAACGATACAGAACGATAGGTTATGACTATAACCAAGTTCTGTTAGTTAGGGGCGATGCTTGGCATCAGACGGCCGCTGCAGCCCTTGTCCTCACCTTGTGGTGAAAGCTTGGGAAGGAGGAGAGCAGGTGACCACACACCTGCTTATGAAGGTAAGCTGATGAGGGGTGTGGTCAGACTAATACTGGTATTAGAGGTACATTTGTGGTTTATTCAGTACGCGTGCACGTACGCGAGATAGTGCAGTAGTGATGCCAAGCATCGCCCCTAACTAACAGAACTTGGTTATAGTCATAACCTATCGTTAAAGTTAGAGGTTCTATGTAGGATTGCAAGTAACTGTCTAACTGCATATATAACTGTTTCCACTAGAGGGCGCTCTAGGCGGAGCCACTCATGATACCACCAGGTGGCGAGTATTTAAAGAGATGTCTCCTCCCCCTCTACCTCTTTCCTGTTACGATTAGTACGCTTCTTAGTCATGTTGGACCCAGATGGCAGAGTATGGATAGATGAGACCGGAGACAGCACGTGACGATTAACAGTTTACTTCACAACACATACACGTACACACACAGGTAACATTTATCAATGATCGCGCCCAGCAGGGCAGGACAGACAGGACTATATACACACAGACTAATTGACAAGACACAGAGGGTAATTTACAAACAAGACACAGGTGTGGTAGACAGAAACAATAGAACACAGAGTACACTGGAAAACAATAACAAATAACCAACCAGACTAAACATAATTACAACCCACAGACAGGGGAACACAAGACTAACACAGTGGAGACAACAACAACAACAACAACAACAACAACAACAACAACAACAACAACAACAACAACAACAACACAGATAGTACACATAACAGACACAACTGACAATAAACAATAATGAGTTGGTGTGTGAGCTGATGCCAGATCGGCATCAGCCCACCGGTTGGAAATGATGACTGAGAGTTATTGTTATTGATGGGAGGTTGTGAATATAAATGTCTGGATCCTGGTCCCATAGGACCAGGACCGGAGGAAGTGTTACACTTTCCTACCTGCCTCTCAGAGAGATGAGAACTCTAGTACTGCTGCTGTTCAACATGTGAATGAATAAACCACGCCAAAAGCTAAAGATAGAAACCATGCCTCTTGACCACATTATTGTCGCCCCATAGCCATATTCTGTCAACAGAAGGGGACATGGGTTGGGACTCATGTTTGGTCAAGCAAAAATGTGAAATGGTTAGGTTATGGAACCGCCTGGTCCAGATGACAGGGTGACTAAAAATATATTTAACTGGGACAGAGCACACGGTCATCCCCGGTCAAGAGAGATGTCCATGATCTTTTCTTCTGATTATGAATATTCTTCTGCTGATATGATTTGTATGAATAATCTGCAGTGTAAGGTTAGTATAATTAAACCAAAATGATCAACAATCCATCAGGATAGGAAGGTGGAGATATGGAAGAAACCTAAACTTAGAAAATATGTTGAAATTAAATAAGTGAACCTTATGTAATGTTAAATTTAAAGAGAGGACGGAGGTCTCTGTGTGCCCAGTTAAGGTCTGGCACCCTGGCATTGGCTGTGGAAGTGATTCCATGGTACACCTGAGGAGGAGCGGTTGTGTGTTCTCTGTGATCTGGGAGTGGTGGAGGATGAATTTCATTTAGTTTTTCACTGCCCCTTGTACAGCGACTTGAGGAGGGTTTTATTTAATTTATTTACTGATTTATTTATCAGTTATACTTACTATGTACCACTGCTGCTAAAAAAGATTTGCACTAAGTTCTCTTTTACCTCCTATATTTATTTCAATCATACATTCTTTTTTTAGCCACTGTTTATACTGTATATATAGTCCTGTATAGTGTATGTACATCGTGTCCCATTACTTTGTTTATATTAGATATTTTTTGTATATACACCGTGGGAAGGGGGAAACACAATTAAATTTTTCTGTATGTCTTGCACATTATGAGAAGCGACATTAAAGCTGACTTTGACTTTGTTCAATTTGTAAATCCGGATTTGTTTTGGCAGTCCGAGAGATTTTCAGTTTTGCAGTATTTTTGGAGAAAGCATGGCACTTGAGACAAAACACATTATATCCTATATAATTTTATACGAATTCCTCTTGTTTCTTTGAAGTACATTGTTTACAGCTTGTTATGTTTTATTTTGTTTTATTTTTTGTGGCCATCTTGGTCTATATACTTATTGTTAAGTATACTATATACTTATTGTTTATGTGTCTTGTAAGCCCATATGGGCTGGGCATACAACTGTATGTAAGACACACAAATAAAAAAAACATATCAATCAATCAAAAAGTTGCACTTAAACAGATGTGTCCTTCAGTTATTGGTGTACAATTGTAGAATTCTCTCCATCTTAAGGGGTGTAATAATATGTGTCATTATCAAATATGAATCTGAATAGTGAGATATTTTATTTTCTTTATTTCAATTTTTTCTTGTTTAATCTGTGAATTGTTTGTTTCTTTGTATTATTGTATACATTATTATTTTGTGTAAATTAGGTTGTACTATTAGTGTTACTTGTTTAGTTCAGGAATAGGGGGCAGGTAATTATAATATTATTTTCTTCTTCTTCTTCTTCTTCTTCTTCTTCTTCTTCTTCTTCTTCTTCTTCTTCTTCTTCTTCTTCTTCTTCTTCTTCTTCTTCTTCTTCTTCTTTTGCCCATGGTAGAACTGGACTTCTGTGTTTGTATGATAACTGTATGATTTATATTACTTGCATGTGGCAAATAAAACTCTGAATCTGAATCTGAAAGTGCATAATAAAGGTTAGTATTTTCTTTTCTTTTTTTTTTTCTTTTTTTGATATTTTTGCACAAATCTTTCCAATATTCACAAGACATCTTTCCACAGCATAATATGCAACATCCAAGATTTGTCTTTTTCTTTTTCGTAACATCATACAAAACATACAAAAGACTCATACAAACACATTAACAACTGACATGGAAATTAAAAAAGCACTTACAAAAAAAAACTTTACTATACATTGTGCATATATATCCCTGATGCACATACGTTACATGTAGACCGATCTACCTGCGAGCAGGTATGTGCTGCATCTTCTATCGGGATGCCATCTTTCTCCATAGTGCATGTGAGAGGATGCGTCTCAAATATATGTAGGTGTGCGTGAGAACATGTATGAATGTGTCTCAGATATGTGTATGTGGGTACGTGTATCACGTAAGTATGTGTGTTTCATACGTGTGTGTGTGTGCATCTCTCAGGTACGTGACTGTAATCCTACCTTCTGTGTGTGTCTCGTATCCATGTGCGTCTCTGCCACCTGTGTGAGTGTATATCTCAGGTGTGTATATGCATGTGCGTCTCAGCTATGTATGTGTGTGTCCCCTATGTATGTGTATATCCCCTATATGTGTAAGCGAGAGCTTATGCTTCAAATATGTGTATAAGTACGTGTGTGTATGCCTGTTCCCTACAAGTGAGTATATGCGTGTATGTGTGCCTCTGGCATGTATATCTCAGCCTTGTGCATATGAGTGTGTGTAATTCAGTTATGTACACATACGAGTATGTGTGTCCTAGACATGCGTATGCGGCTAGATATGCGCATGTGAGAGTGTGATAGAGAAAGTGGCCATTCCATAGATACACCATTCGGACATACAATCTATGCATATACATATATAATACAATATTTTTCTTTTCTTTCTTAATTTCAGATATTGGTTGAAGAAGTGTGTTTTTAGTCAACGGCAGAACATTAGGCGGGTTTTGGCAGTCCTGCCTGTGGTGGGAAGTTCGTTCCACCATTGTGGAGCGAGGACCGAGAATAGCCTGCTTCGTTTGGATAACCGCCCAGGAGCTCTGATAGGAGTGGGTCTGAGATGGCCAGAAGCCAGTGCAGCTCTCTAAGAAGTGGTGTAAAGTCGGCTGACTTTGGTAGGTTGGAGACCAATGTCCAACAAGTAGTCAAAATAACTGTGAATTTGTTTTGTTTTGCGTTTCACCAAGTTCCTGGTGACTTTTTCTGGTGTCATTTTGCGTTTCGAACCTTGACAGGGGAAGCCAAAGAAAATTCCTTTTCTAAGCATTTTCGGGGCTACATGTGAATGAGTAAAAGTTGCGGGACGCCCAGATGTTTCCACGATAGAAAGCTCGCGTGGATCCCATAATAGGCTCACTTAATACAGCGTTTTTAAAATAATGCAACATTTTCAGGGTTGCGAGCCGACCTTTTACCCTCGTTTTTGATGATGGAAGTGATTTAGGAAACGCTTCGGCACGGCGAGAGGTACCCGTGGATTTAATCTCGCGAGGATCGGGGCAATATTCGGCCCGTGGGAGCAGTCACGGGTTAATACAATTTTCAGAGTGCAGAGTGGAGGTGTGCAGAGGGGATGCCAGACTAATTATTCTGCTCACAGCCCCGTTTTAAACTTTTAAGGTGTGGCAGTCAGCTCGAATCTGATTGGCTAGTATCGGTTTTGGACTCTACATACATGAATCACATGGTTGAGGCTGGAGAAAGACACCTACCCCCTGCCTCTCCTCTAGCTGCAGTGAGCAGCTAGAGGAGTCTGACAGTGTGTTAGAGAGAGTGAGAAGGAGAAGAGGGAGACATTACAAAAAAATAAAAAATTATTATAACACAGATGCACAGATGAAAAAGAATGTAAACTATATTAAAAAAAAATTATATATATATCTTTTTTTCATATTTCATATTTCATATTAATTCATATTTTGATAGGGAGGCCTGGCTTCCGTTGGCTTCCATAAGGATTCGCCACTGAAGTGGACTACCTGTGGACAAATGACCAGGATGTGTAGTCCATTATGTGATTTAAGAAATGTAATGGGTGCATGTTGATTGACCCAGTGGATGTTATCGTTGGAACACAAAATCATAAAATTGTATTAATCGCGCAGCCCTGGATGGCCTACACATCTGAACTGAATACACACATACAGGAACATATGACTAAAGTGCAACGCCCTAACTTGTGATATGTTTCTCTGGCACCGCTCAGTGTCCGACACTTAATTGATTTAATTATGGTTTTTATTCGTTCCATTTGTTAGTTATGAGGATGGCCACCTGGTGACACCTGGGTTTTCATGTTTTTAATATTCTTACGATTATGATTTGTAGTTGTCTGGATTATTCTCTCCACACCAGTGAGGAGAGTGCAAAGAGAACCCTCTCACCTGACATACATTTCATTATACGGGAGTAAACATAATGAAGTTTGTGTGGAGGAGGACTCACTGACTCACTTCTTCCAAACACCCAGTTGTAGAACTTTCATACTGTTACACTGCCTGAATCATGACAATGCAACAAATGGGAGACCAGCACACAGTTTACAATATTATGTAAAATAAATGTGTTTAATTAGGAATGAACAGTTAACAGGAATACATTTCAGTATCAGGTAAACATGCACACACAGAAAACAACAAAAGGGCTGCTGGAGAAAGAGGAGAGAGAGTATGGCATCAGCCATCTCCTTTATACCGCTCGTCATCATCAACCCCCAATCTGAAACACCTGCCAGCATTCCACCTGTGATTGAGAGGAGTCAGAGGCAAAACGGGTTCGTGACATGATTCCTTTCTCCAGGTTATGGATTAAGGACCTAGTGGCACATATTGGAAGTTTGGCTAATTGCTCAAAATCTTTAATTAGCAAGTGTACTATTGAAATTTATGAAAAAGAGGCTGACCTCAGATCAGACACTGCAAAAGCAGGGGGGGGGGGGGGGGGGGGGGGGTCGCGTGTCATCAGTTTCATCCTTGATCCAAACGTATAGGATCAACTAAGGATGGACTATATGGAATATCCAATGTGTTGGTTGGTGTGGCTGGCTTGCTCTACACTTTAAGGAGGGTTTTAAATGTTGTGGTGAACTAAGTTTTACAAATATACTTAATTGCAACTCAATGACTATTTAGGGACCAGAATATGCAGAAATAGGCAACAATTGTATCTTGTCTTTAATTGTTGAAAAATAACATATTTGTACAAAATTGTTTTAGTACTTTAATTTGAAGCACATGCTTACAAGCCTCCAGTGCTTTTTGTGTTATTGTCACCCCGTGCTTGTGGCGTGCTTATGGCGACAGGGCTGACCCCTATTAATCGATTAGTCGACTAATCGGTCGAAAGGGGCCGTAGTCGACTGGCCAACCTCTTAGTCGAATATAATAAAAAAATAAAAATAAAAAAATTTATTTTCTATTTTTTATCATTTTTTTCAAAAGAAAAGAGGCATAGAAGCGTGGCTAACGCTAATGGCACGCATACCAGAGGCTAACTGCCTACGAAAACAGGCACAGAGGCACTGAAAGAGGATTTCACCCATGAAATGAACACACTATACTAGACAAATATCAAGATGTATCCATCAGTGGACCAATTGCATGCTTTTGCAGAGGACAAGAAGCCTTCAGTCGACTCCTTCAGACATTAAGCACCCCCACAGCCCAAATGGAATGACAGCCCTATGGCGTGTTTGTGGCATGCTTGTGCCTGCTTGTGGTGTGCATGTGGCGTGCTTGTGGCATGCTTGTGGCGTGCTTGTGCGTGCCTGTGTGCTTATGGTGTGCTAATGGCGTGCTTGTGCGTGCCTGTGTGCTTGTGGCGTGCTAGTGGTGTGCTTGTGCGTGCCTGTGTGCTTGTGGCGTGCTTGTGTGTGCTTGTGACGTGCTTGTGCGTGCCTGTGTGCTTGTGGCGTGCTAATGGCGTGCTTGTGGCGTGCTGCTTATGGCGTGTTTATGGTGTGCTTGTGGCGTGCTTATGGCGTGCTTGTGGCGTGCTTGTGGCGTGCTTGCTTGTGCGCGTGTGTGCTTGTGCGCATGCTGGCAGAACACGCAATACAACATCTTGAAGTAAGTATGTTCTACTTTATTATCCCCTTGGGGAAATGTGTCCATTTGACCCGTCCTAACTATCTAGGAAGACACAGACACAGCGCAGCGCCCTGAGACCAACTCCAGCTGTAACGCCAGTACCTTGTTCAAGGGCAACGGCACGAGTATGTACCGAGAATGCATGTGTGTTTTGGTGTGGGAGGAAACCAGAGTACCCAGAGGAAACCCACGCAAACATGGGGAGAACATGAAAACTCCACACAGAGAACTCTGCTGGGGTTCAAACCCAGAATCTTCTTGCTGCCAGGCAACAGTGCTCACCTCATTTTCTTCTGCTGTGCTCAATGAAGGATGTCGGTGTTTTTCAATGTATGTAAGGTATATATTGGGGGAGATGACAGCATCTAACGGTGCCAGGTCAGAGAGGTAGAGGGGCAGGGTGGAGGCGGTTCAGAGGCAAGCAGCAGTCAGTGGTAGCAGCGAGCAGGGTGTTTGCATTCCATCAGCATAAACAACTGATAAGAAAACAGCAGGAGGTTTGGCGATGGGGAGAGTTTGCCAACATTAGAAACGGCATTTTAATGTGTGTTAAAGGTTAAAGCAGTTACCATGACGGCGCGTCGCATGACAACCAGAAGAGGGGCGGGCCTGTCGTTGCTATGGCGAGAATATAGAAAAGTAAGTTTCTTCCGGGTGTAAGCCAGACTGAGATACAAACCACACAGAAGAGAAGAAGCCTGATCAGAGACTTTGAAACGATTTTCCTCCCCCTCCCCTCGCGGGGAAAGGGGGGGAGGACTGACGTGGCACGACCACAGAGAAGGCTTTTGGAATAACCACCAGGCCGCGACGACACAGAGCGGGGTGACAGGAGAGATCATTAGAACAATGAATTTAGTTTTCTTCCAAAGACCTTTCAAGGACAATACAATCTGATAACATCTGATCTGAGGCTCTTGTTTATGGAATAAACAACGTTTTTCCAAGAAAGGTATTACGCTGTCAAGTGTCGAATTCTTACGAAGGCGGTGAATTATTATGGTTACGGATTGCATTAAAGGGGAATGACAAAGATTATACAGCCAGTATGAGGAGACGTCAAAGAAATAAACACAACGCAGAGTCAGTGGATGGATAGGTGATAACACGAGCCAAACAGATGAAGAGGTGATACTGGCTGATTGATCAGAATCTAACACAGGCAACAGTGCTCACCTCCTTTTCTTCTGCTGTGCTCAACTAAAATCTGTAACTCTCAATAACTGCCAAATTAAACTAAATTAATGTGTGCAAAACTGTTTCGAGTTTTAGCATTATGTGTGATATTATGTGCAAAATGAATCAGTATTGTTTTTTGGTGCCCCTTTAACCCTTTCACTACCACACTACAGAGGGTTAACCTTTCACTACCACACTACAGAGGGTTAACCTTTCACTACCACACTACAGATGGTTAACCGTCTAGTGTGGTAGTGAAAGGGTTAACCTTCTGTAGTGTGGTAGTGAAAGGGCTGTAACTCTCAATAACTGTCAAATTAAACTAAATGAATGTGTGCAAAACTGTTTCGAGTTTTAGCATTATGTGTGATATTATATGCAAAATATTTTTTTTACCCTTTCACTACCACACTACAGAGGGTTAACCTTTCACTACCACACTACAGAAGGTTAACCGTCTGTAGTGTGGTAGTGAAAGGGTTAACCTTCTGTAGTGTGGTAGTGAAAGGGTTAACCATTTGTCGGGTGGCAGTGAAAGGGTTAACCTTATGTATTGTCACAGTGAAAGGGTTAAGCCCTGCTTGCATCATTACATTGACTCATTGTAACCTCTCAGTGTTATATGGGGACAACAGGGACTTGTCTTTCTAAAGGTGGAACTACTGCTTAATCAGCTCCTCCCAATGGCGTCTTGTGGGATTTGGGCTCAACAATAGAAGCAAGGAGGAAGGTGAAGAAGATGTGATGGTGTTGTCGTGGTGGTAGTAGTAGTAGTGTGGTAGTGGTGTTGTTGTGGTAGTAGTAGTGTGATGGTGGTGTTGTTGCGGTAGTAGTAGTGTGATGGTGTTGTCGTGGTAGTAGTAGTGTGATGGTGGTGTTGTGGTGGTAGTAGTAGTAGTGTGATGGTGGTGTTGTCGTGGTAGTAGTAGTGTGATGGTGGTGTTGTGGTGGTAGTAGTAGTAGTGTGATGGTGGTGTTGTGGTGGTAGTAGTAGTAGTGTGATGGTGGTGTTGTGGTGGTAGTAGTAGTAGTGTGATGGTGGTGTTGTGGTGGTAGTAGTAGTAGTGTGATGGTGGTGTTGTGGTGGTAGTAGTAGTAGTGTGATGGTGGTGTTGTGGTGGTAGTAGTAGTAGTAGTAGTGGGATGGTGGTGTTGTGGTGGTAGTAGTAGTGTGATGGTGGTGGTGGTGGTGTTGTTGTTGTTGTGGTGGTAGTAATAGTAGTAGTAGTAGTGTGATGGTGGTGTTGTTGTGGTAGTAGTAGTAGTGTGATGGTGGTGTTGTTGTTGTGGTAGTAGTAGTGTGATGGTTGTGTTGTGGTAGTAGTAGTGTGATGGTGGTGTTGTGGTAGTAGTAGTGTGATGGTGGTGTTGTGGTGGTAGTGTGATGGTGGTGTTGTGGTGGTAGTAGTGTGATGGTGGTGTTGTGGTAGTAGTGTGATGGTGGTGTTGTGGTAGTAGTAGTGTGATGGTGGTGTTGTGGTGGTAGTGTGATGGTGGTGTTGTGGTAGTAGTAGTGTGATGGTGGTGTTGTGGTGGTAGTGTGATGGTGGTGTTGTGGTGGTAGTAGTGTGATGGTGGTGTTGTGGTGGTAGTAGTGTGATGGTGGTGTTGTGGTGGTAGTAGTGTGATGGTGGTGTTGCGGTAGTAGTAGTGTGATGGTGGTGTTGTGGTGGTAGTAGTGTGATGGTGGTGTTGTGGTGGTAGTAGTGTGATGGTGTTGGTGTTGTGGTACAGTAGTAGTGTGATGGTGTTGGTGTTGTTGTGGTAGTAGTAGTGTGATGGTGGTGTTATTGTTGTGGTAGTAGTAGTGTGATGGTGTTGGTGTTGTGGTAGTAGTAGTGTGATGGTGGTGTTGTTGTTGTGGTAGTAGTAGTGTGATGGTGGTGTTGTGGTGGTAGTAGTAGTGTGATGGTGGTGTTGTTGTTGTGGTAGTAGTAGTGTGATGGTGGTGTTATTGTTGTGGTAGTAGTAGTGTGATGGTGTTGGTGTTGTGGTAGTAGTAGTGTGATGGTGGTGTTGTTGTTGTGGTAGTAGTAGTGTGATGGTGGTGTTGTTGTTGTGGTAGTAGTAGTAGTGTGATGGTGTTGTTGTTGTTGTGGTAGTAGTAGTGTGATGGTGTTGTTGTTGTTGTGGTAGTAGTAGTAGTGTGATGGTGGTGTTGTTGTGGTAGTAGTAGTGTGATGGTGGTGGTGGTGGTGGTGGTGGTGTTGTTGTGGTAGTAGTAGTGTGATGGTGGTGGTAGTGGTGGTGTTGTGGTGGTAG
>NW_028171575.1:146102-198602 GCF_963971535.1 Notolepis coatsorum
GAATGCTTGTCAAGCCCATCTATACTGTTGTGTATTGTACTGCTGGCTCTGTACAACTGGACATTGAGAACTTACAACTTTCCTTTATTACCCCCCAGGTATATATATATAAAAAAAATAAAACTACTTAAATTGGTTCTTAATAGTAAAAATATATGTATGCTGTTTTCTAGAGCCATGAACATTGAATATGATGGTGTACACATATCTACCGTAAGTGGTTCTAGAGTCACTGAAATATCTTGGCGTGTAGCTTGATGAGAATTTTACATTTAAATTCCATGTGGACCACCTTGCTTCCAAATTGCGACTTGGCTTCCTATACAGAAACAGAACCAGCTTTCCTTTGATTAGTAGGAAGAGAGTTGTTGAAGCAGTTTTATCCGTCTTGGACTATGGTGATGTAATTTATAGGCATGCTGCAGCATCAGCCCTTACATGCCTGGACTCTGTATATCACTCTGCCCTCAGATTCATTACTAATTATAGATACAACACTCATCACTGTGTCCTTTATGAGAAGGTTAGTTGGCCCTTTCTGACGGAGAGACACAACAAACTGACATTTGTTCATTTTTAAGGCCCTTATTGGTAAGCTACTTCCTTACACTACATCATTATTGGAATGGAATTTTGGAACATATGGAACCTTTAACCTTCTTTAAGAAGGTACTCAAATGCTACTGTCTTTAAGACGGTACTCAAACTCCACTGCCCCTAGCTATGAACACAATACACAATAAGTCTGAAAACAATGTTCCTCTGAAAACTTCAAATGGAGTTATGTGGTGCGTCTCGTCTGAGGTAGTCAATTGATCGACTGAGCTCTTGATGCAAGGGCTAACACTAAACAGGTACATACAATTATAAATTAATTGTATTTGTTGTATTTTGTGGCTGTAAATGTTGTTTACGCCAGTAATGTTGGTGAACACTAGAGAAAACAGGTGATTTTCTGATGTTCAAAATTAAGACAGTTCTAAATTGATTATTTCTACAGATCAAACTCTTGAAGAATTATGTGAATGCTATACCTCACATTGGTATTGCCAAAAACATCACATATCAGGGTTTTTAACAAGTATATAAAAATAAAGGAAAGCAACAGAAAAGACAAACCAAACACCGGGAAACCGTTGGAAACAGCTTATTTATTCATGTTGTTGGGTTTAGTTATTAATATTATCTTGTTTTTATTCATGTAATCGGCAAAGCCACAGTTCTGGGAGAAATTAATCCATTGATGTGAAAAACCACACTGAGCGACAAGACTTTTTCTAAGAGAAACAGCTGCTCTTTTGATGTAATGAGAACGATTGTTTACATACAGACTGTAAACGGATTATCTGCTCAACTGGTTTGAAAATAAGTCCTGTTGACGTTGCGTTGTATTCACTGTTTAATATGTGAGATATTACTTTGATGTTTCAATTGGATTGAGATACGTTAGGCTACTCTATTCGTCTCTATCTACCTACCTACCTATTCGTCTCTATCTATCTATCTATCTATCTATCTATCTATCTATCTATCTATCTATCTATGTCTGTGCAAAACCTAGTGTCTAAGCACTGGCAAACATAGAGCTCAACATGACCAACATGAAGAGGAAGGTCCAATAACAAAATACGTGTGAAGTGGGACGTTATAGCTAAATATCTGCCACGCTGGGCATGAGCCTTGTGCCGAAGCGCTGACAGCCAGGATCCAGGCTGTGATACTGGGGTAGTGGAGGTCTCTCAAGTGTCAGAGCTCAGAGCTATGGCCACAAAATCTGATATGGCTGCAGTGGGGAGGATGGGTGAAAAAGACACAAACTGCAGCTTTTAATTACGCTGTCGCAACGACTTCTCAGAGTGTTTAGTTCCGAGGCCAATGAATATGGTCATTATTTTCTCCATACGAGGCCTTCAGGAGTGTAAAGATATCAGGTTAAACTCAACTCTAGACTATGAGCCGCTCTTTGGATCAGCCATCTATATACCATGAAACATTGTGTCTCTTTGGTCTAAAAATGTAAGATCTTCACTCGCATCAGATCTCTCTTTAACACGTGTCGTGAAGGGTTAAATTGCCAGCAGCCATCGACAACAGGCTGTCAGTCTGCCGGTTGAATGATCTCCCCTTTTTGCACAGATCCGTACTTAGAATTCTCTCCGTCCTCGCTGTCAATCACTGATGGCTGCATCAGATCAGAGTTTTGTCTGCGCTCAGACTAAAGTTGGTGGAGATCAGTGGTGTCAGAGAATTCCCCGCTGGCCTCCATCCATCCTCAGAAGGTCACTTTGCCGCAGGCTCTCCGTTCCCTTCTTTCTTTGGCTCTAAGGGGTGCAGTGTATAGCTAGCATGCCCCACTAATGAGAGAGAGAGAGAGGCTTTGTGCATGTGATGTGTGTGTGTGTGTGTGTGTGTGTGTGTGTGTGTGTGTGTGTGTGTGTGTGTGTGTGTGTGTGTGTGTGTGTGTGTGTGTGTGTGTGTGTGTGTGTGTGTGTGTGTGTGTGTGTGTGTGTGTGTGTGTGTGTGAGAGAGAGAGAGATAGAGCGGACTGGCTTCAGTTTTAAGTTTATTATGTCAATGTGTTATGTTGTGTGTTATGCTGTGTTGTACAGTGGAGCGGTTAGTGTGTGGTGTGTTATGTTGTGTGTTGTACAGTGGTGCGGTTAGTGTGTGTGGTGTGTTATGTTGTGTGTTGTACAGTGGAGCAGTTAGTGTGTGTGGTGTGTTATGTAACTTATGTTGTGTGTTGTACAGTGGAGCGGTTAGTGTGTGTGGTGTGTTATGTTGTGTGTTGTACAGTGGATTGGTTAGTGTGTGTGGTGTGTTATGTTGTGTGTTGTACAGTGGAGCGGTTAGTGTGTGTGGTGTGTTATGTTGTGTGTTGTACACTGGATTGGTTAGTGTGTGTGGTGTGTTATGTTGTGTGTTTTACAGTGGATTGGTTAGTGTGTGTGTGGTGTGTTATGTTGTGTGTTGTACAGTGGAGCGGTTAGTGTGTGTGGTGTGTTACGTTGTGTGTTGTACAGTGGAGCGGTTAGTGTGTGTGGTGTGTTATGTTGTGTGTTGTACACTGGATTGGTTACTGGAGTCCATGATGTGTGTGTCTGTCTGTCACCGCTGCTCCTAATGCACTGTGTTGTGTACGGCTATTGTCCTGAAAGATGATCAAAAGCTGTTGAGCTGACGTGTGCGCGCGCTTGTGTCTGTGCATGCACGTGCGTGTTGTGGCACTTAGTGTTGGTGTGTGTATCATCGTTTATGTATTTGTGTGCTTGCCTGTGCATCTTTGTGTGTCTTAGTGTGTGTGTGAGTGAGTGTGTTAGTGTGTTAGGGTGTCTTTGTGTGTGTGTGTGTGTGTGTGTGTGTTAGTGTGTCTTTTTTGAGTGTGTGTGTGTGTGTGTAAGATAAGATAAGATATTCCTTTATTGATCCCCTTGGGGAAATTCCAGTGACACACACATACAGCTCATCGTCTCATTAACGACATCATATCACAATCATTAAATTTTTACAGTAACAACGGCACAACATAAATTCAAACAGACATGTACATTTGTTGACACATGTCGACTACAGAAAGCCTGAGACACCATATGTGATAGTCGGGTGTGATAGTGTGTGATAGTGTGTGTGTGTGTGTGTGTGTGTGTGTGTGTGTGTGTGTGTGTGTGTGTGTGTGTGTGTGTGTGTGTGTGTGTGTGTGTTAGTGTGTGTGTGTCTTTGTGTGTTTCGGTCAGTCGCTGTCTTGTCACCACCAGCTTTAATCATCTGTTGAGCAAGGCCATGGACAGAACTCGGTAATCCACCCACGCTTTTTGAGTGTGTGTGTGTGTGTGTGTGTGTGTCTGTGTGTGTGTGTGTGTTGATATGCACCATCCCCCCCGGCGCCACTGTCTTTGCTCGGCTGCTAACGACCCGACAAAGCTCCTCGCCACACCTTTAATGACAAGGAACACATCCCCCCCGCTGCTCCACGCACCCACTCCCCCCCCCACCCCCCCACCCCCCCGCCGCTCCACGCACCGCAGTGCAACTAATAACTTGGTCAGACGAACACGGAAACCACTGTAACCCTTTGAAAACAAGAAATCAATAACAGCAGAGCAGCAGAGCAGTAAAGCAGTAAAGCACGAGCTGCAGGGAAAAAAGGGAAAAGAGCCAATGAGACGGTGCGGCGTGGCTCAGATGAAGGAAGCTCACATGACTCAGATGAAGGAAGCTCACATGGCTCAGATGAAGGAAGCTCACATGGCTCAGATGAAGGAAGCTCACAATAGAAGCTCACATGGCTCAGATGAAGGAAGCTCACATGGCTCAGATGAAGGAAGCTCACAATAGAAGCTCACATGGCTCAGATGAAGGAAGCTCACAATAGAAGCTCACATGGCTCAGATGAAGGAAGCTCACATGGCTCAGATGAAGGAAGCTCACATGGCTCAGATGAAGGAAGCTCACGTTGTTCAGATGAAGGAAGCTCACGTTGTTCAGATGAAGGAAGCTCACGTTGTTCAGATGAAGGAAGCTCACGTTGTTCAGATGAAGGAAGCTCACGTTGTTCAGATGAAGGAAGCTCACATGGCTCAGATGAAGGAAGCTCACATGGCTCAGATGAAGGAAGCTCACGTTGTTCAGATGAAGGAAGCTCACAATAGAAGCTCACATGGCTCAGATGAAGGAAGCTCACGTTGTTCAGATGAAGGAAGCTCACGTGGCTCAGATGAAGGAAGCTCACGTTGTTCAGATGAAGGAAGCTCACGTGGCTCAGATGAAGGAAGCTCACAATAGAAGCTCACATGGCTCAGATGAAGGAAGCTCACGTGGCTCAGATGAAGGAAGCTCACAATAGAAGCTCACATGGCTCAGATGAAGGAAGCTCACATGGCTCAGATGAAGGAAGCTCACATGGCTCAGATGAAGGAAGCTCACATGGCTCAGATGAAGGAAGCTCACGTTGTTCAGATGAAGGAAGCTCACGTGGCTCAGATGAAGGAAGCTCACGTGGCTCAGATGAAGGAAGCTCACGTGGCTCAGATGAAGGAAGCTCACGTGGCTCAGATGAAGGAAGCTCACGTGGCTCAGATGAAGGAAGCTCACGTTGTTCAGATGAAGGAAGCTCACGTGGCTCAGATGAAGGAAGCTCACATGAGAAGCTCACATGACTCAGATGAAGGAAGCTCATGTTGTTCAGATGAAGGAAGCTCACGATAGAAGCTCACATGGCTCAGATGAAGGAAGCTCACATGAGAAGCTCACATGGCTCAGATGAAGGAAGCTCACATGAGAAGCTCACATGGCTCAGATGAAGGAAGCTCACATGAGAAGCTCACATGGCTCAGATGAAGGAAGCTCACATGAGAAGCTCACATGGCTCAGATGAAGGAAGCTCACGTTGCTCAGATCCGCTCGGGTCTTGGACAGGGGGGGGGGGGGGGGGGGGGGTGAATGGTAAATGGTTAGTTTATCCCTCGCCTCTAAGAACTCATTAAAAGCAGTGAGAGGCGCCAGGCTCTTTGATACGAGGCGGACACCGTGTTTGCTTTACCTCCTCCGCGGTGCCGTCCTCCTCCGCCCGGGCCCCATTGTTTGCGCTGGGCTTTCAGCCACCGCTGGTCCGCATTGATTTGCCTCATTTAACATGTATCGTTTTGATAACGCCGTGTTTGTTCCGCGCCGCGCGCGACTAACTGTTTACACGCAGTTGTAATCTGCCGAACGACAACACTCAATACTGCTCTGGCTTCGCCCGCGTTGTTGAGGGCAGACCTGATGCCAGCCGTACCGCCGGTGTGACGCGCCGCCCTGTCCTCTGTCCTTGTGACGCCCACGCTTCCTCACGACATAGTGTGTCTCTGTGTGTGTGTGTGTGTGTGTGTGTGTGTGCGTGTGTATGTGTGTGTGTGCGTGTGTATGTGTACCATAACACAACTCTTTGGTGTGTATATTTGTGTGTGTGTGTGTGTACCATAACAGAACTCTTTGGTGTGTGTGTGTGTGTGTGTGTGTGCGTGCGTGTACGGTATGTGTGTATGCGTGTGTGTGTGTGTACCATAACACAACTCTTTGGTGTGTATATTTGTGTGTGTGTGTGTGTACCATAACAGAACTCTTTGGTGTGTGTGTGTGTGCGCGTGCATGTACGGTATGTGTGTATGCGTGTGTGTGTGTGTGTGTGCGAGTGCGTGTACGGTATGTGTGTATGCGTGTGTGTGTGTGTGTGTGTACTTGATCGCTACCATCCACATGTGTGCAACAAGGGGCGTATTGTGTTTAAGTACAAGGCTGTACTGTATTTCAGCACCCACCCCACCCCCCCCCCCCTCACCCCCCCCCCCCCCCCTCCCCCAGCTCCAGAGCACAGTGGCCAGACTGCGTCCATCAAAGCCTAGATTGAGTTCAGCTCATTTTTCAACTCTGACTCATGTCCAGTTTTTAATAAAGCCGGTGGAAGGGTAGGGAGAATTAGGGAATAGGAGGGGGGGGGGCTGGGGCTGGGGGAGGGGTGTAAAGGTACTAATTCCAGCATCGCTTGCCGCTGGTTTGGGATCTCATTAGTACAGTGTTGTACTGTCAGACACGGGCCTCCGCCTGCTCAATCATCGCGGCAGGGACGTGTTTAAATCCAAAATGAGTTTCCTGGTAGGAACCTGTCCCTTTCGCGTCCGCCTATATCCCAGGGAGACTGATTTATGGGGGTGCCGACCTAGGAAATACCACAGACCTCAATCTTGATTCTCTCGTTTTTTGTTTTGGAGATTGATTTCTTTGTTAGTCCACTGTACTCTGGCTCTCCATTGCTTTCTGCTCTACTCTAACAATATTCTAACAATTCCCTCCTTTTCTCAATTCAATTCAATTCAATGCAATTCAATTCAATTCAATGCAATTCAATTCAATTAATTTCAAAGGGGCTTTATTGACATGGGAAACATAGGTTTACATTGCCAAAGCCAGTGTTAAAACAAACAAAATAAAACAATCATACAGAGATCAGTACGGTATCCCCTCTCTCTCTCTCTCCCCTCTCTCTCTCCCCTCTCTCTCTCATCTCCCCTCTCTCTCTCCCCTCTCTCTCTCATCTCTCTCTCTTTCTCCCTCCTTGCTTCCTCCCTTTTAACCGTCTTCTCTGCATTTAACTTTTGTCTTCATTCATCATTATTTTATTTATAACACATGTCTCCATCTTGCCGTCAGTGTTTATTATGTCTTTTCTCCACTATTAGATTAGCCAAAGAAAAAGTGTTTCCTAAAAAAGCTTGCAATAACCTCTATCTCAAAGATAAGATAAGATAAGATATTCCTTTATTGATCCCCTTGGGGAAATGTGGGCATCATTGCAGCATGGGGGAGGGGGGGGGGGGGTACAGGTATGGGCAGGGTAATAGTAGAAAGACTATTAATTAATATTAAATCTGTATATAAAAGAAATGGGAAAATGTATAAATAAACAGTGTAAACAATATAATTAAGTCTGAATATAAGAATATGAGAAAGTAAACAGTGTAATCAAAGGTGCAGATGAGGGTCTGTATGCCCTATTGGTTATAATATACGTTACAATAAACATGGGCAATAAAGAATTACAATCTGAATATAGTAAAGTAAACAGCATACAGTAAACAGTGGTTCAGAAGGTAGAGCAGTGGCTCAGGAGGTAGAGCAGTCATCTGGTAATCCAGAGGTTCCCGGTTTGATTCCCACTCCTCCCGGGCAGCATGTCGAAGTGTCCTTGAGCAAGACACTTAACGTTAGGTTATGACTATAACCAAGTTCTGTTAGTTAGGGGCGATGCTTGGCTTCGCCTTCTGCACTATCTCGCGTACGTGCACGCGTACTGAATAAACCACAAATGTACCTCTAATACCAGTATTAGTCTGACCACACCCCTCATCAGCTTACCTTCATAAGCAGGTGTGTGGTCACCTGCTCTCCTCCTTCCCAAGCTTTCACCACAAGGTGAGGTCAAGGGCTGCAGCGGCCGTCCGAAGCCAAGCATCGCCCCTAACTAACAGAACTTGGTTATAGTCATAACCTAACGTTCTGTATCGTTAGTGGCTTAGCTTGGCTTCGCCTTCTGCACAAGGGAGGCCAAGCGGAGCCACTTGGCTGACAAATACACCCCGCTGACAGCCCCCCAAAACCATCAGAACAGGGAGGGCCGAGCCCCCCCGACCCCCCCTAATGGAGGGTAGCCCCCCTATTAGGGACGTCACGGGAGGGCGACGGACCCGACCGTGCGAAGAGGCACTCAAGCAACTCAACGCACAGGGTGAGCAGACCGTGGCTTGACCCACGACTACACACACGCACAACCCGCATGCCACCCGGGAACGAACGGAGGAACAACCTCGTTACTGCCCCCAGAATCACGGGGTCAAGGGCAAACCCAACCCCGTGGCAAGGCCGTAGCAGCGGAGCACGAAGGAAGACCCAGACCCACCAAAAGGACTGGACTCCCTGGAATGGGGGCCCGGAGAAGTCCATGATGCCAGCATCAAGACCCCACCAGGTGGGCACGTAGTGCCCCGCCCCCCACATCGCCAGCGTATTCGGACAAAGGCCCCTCAGTTACTGCACCTGGTATTCCCAGGCGGAACCAACCAGGCCAGTAAGCCGAGCGGGCCCCGTCCCCCCAATAGTACACCGCCTGGCACACTGACCCTGCAGAATAGGCAGTCAGCATGGCCGTAAGCACACAAAAAAGGTTAACCAACGGAAGCAGGCAGCGCACCGGGGAAAAACCAGGCAACAGGCTGTTAACCCTAGCCTGGAGACTGCGGACGAGACAGGCGCCAGAGGGGACAGCTGAACACAGCCGCCCCGGCGGAAGGAGCGTAAGCTGGCGGTGTTGCATGACCAAGCCTCCATTTAACAACCCCCACCCAGAGGGGTCGAGGCAGAGAAGGCTGACACGATTGGCAGACGTCATGAACGTGCAGGGGCACCCTCAACCGGTGAACCCGGGAGTTGACACTGCTCCAACACACCAGGGAACCAACCACCTCGGTGTTACCCAATGCGGTGGTTGTTCCTATAACCCCTCAAGAAAAAACTCCAAAACACACCTGCGGGTATACACCGGCTATACCGCAGTACAAGTGTTTCAGTTTCCAAAAAGGGTTAACCCAGGCCTACGGGTCGCAAACATCACTTCGGACCGGGCCTGGCGGTACGGGAAGCACAGGGTCACCAGAGGAGGTCAAAAAACCACCCCCACAGGCCCCTCTTCGCCATGCGTGAGAGAGGAGCGAAAAACAATGGAGAACCAGCCCCTAAGCACACCGTACCTGGTATTCCCCGGCGGTCTCCCAACCAAGTACTAACCAGGACCAACCTGTGTAGCGGCCGAGATCCGACGAGATCGAGCGCGTACAGAATGGCATGGCTGTAAGCCATGACGACAGTGCTGAGTAAAAACATACCCAACCAGGGTCTCCATAGCGCTTAACCCTGTGACACCCAGACCGACCTGGCATTTTTCCCCCTGAAAAAAGCCCAAGTCCCTCAGGGTACCAGAACAGCAGATCTGCATCCCCGGCGGACAACGGGTTCAACTGATCTGGACCAGCGTGACCAGAACCAGTCCCGTGCCCTAACCACGCCGACATGCCCCAGGAAAAGGGCAGATATGCGTGTTGATCTTAACATGAAAAGAAGGCGCCACCCAGACGTCGGGACGAACCGCGCCTGGTGGCCCACCCCAAGGGCGTGAGACCCCACTACATATGTTCAGATCCATCCCGTCATCATCCCCCAGACATGAACGAGGATCCGTCGACAACCCACCCAGGTCATGGGATGTGGTCGCCGGAAGAGGAAAAACCCCCATCTCAGTTGCTTTATAAAAACGCTGTTTCAACCACAAGCAACTAAGGCGTGCCAGTCAATCGCCTGTTTACAGCGAGCTAGCACTATACGTGCGTCGGGACACACCCCCATCAATGAACAGGCTATTTAGACCTGCCATTGAATCCCCAAGGCGCCCAGGGGAACGACAAGAGGGGTGTGACACTCCCTAACTCCAACACTTCTGGAATAGAAAGAAGGAAGCATCAACAGTATGTATCCCAGTCTACACAGCCGGGGTAAAAAATGTTCACATTTTTACATCCCACCACCCTCCCATAGGAAAGAGACGGGGATCCCCAGAGAGACTTCCCACGCGAGCTGTACAGATTGAAAAGAATATATTGCACCTTGAGCCATGTAAAAAACTGGTTTTAGGGCCTCCGGGGAAGAGGCACCGAACCCATACACACTCAATAAACGAATTGAATCGAATATACATACAATAGAAAAGGACCCTTCTAGAGGGTCCACTCACTTTGACAATCTGAGGAGGAAGGCTCTGTACTCTGATGGAGGCTTCCTCACATGGATCACATGGAAGAAGGAGTCCGAACTCACAGAAGGCCTGAGTAGGCGCTTGGTGAGGAGGAGCCCTGACCACCCCCCTGAAAACAGATCCATCACATGGACCTGAACAGCACACGGAAGTCCTACCAACAGAGACGCGCACGGTGACGTACTCTATGGCGGGGGAATTCCTGCGGTGCACACGCCCAATATACCAGGCCGTGGGACCAGGAACTCCCTCCCCCCCCCCCCCCCCCCCCCCCGTAACGTGCCGAACCGCCACGTGACGGGAACATTGAAGGACAGGGGGTGTACCCCTGACCGACAGAACAACGGGGAGAGGAAAGGTTACCAGTTCACCCCTTTACGACCCCACACCCATGATACGACGTAACGACAAAAAGAGAATATGACACAGTCATAGTCAACCCTATGAAGCGTTTCACAGCTCCACACAGCGCACGAGCTAACCTGCTATCTGATTTTTACTAAGGAAAAACACAGAATAGAGAGGGCTCTAAGAACCCCGGTCCAACATACACATGTGCTTCTGTGGTCAGTACAACCCAGTTGCAGGTCACATGACACACACAACCCATCATCATCACAATGAGAGAATACATCATTCTTGATTAGTATCGACCACAGGCCTTGCTAAGCACACGACAGCAACCAAACCAATTTCCCTTTAGGAAATAAGTTTCTCCAGCAGATTTAGCACAACCTCAGCAATCAAGCTGAGAGTTACATCGTATCCCTACCACACAAAAGACACAATTAATGCACAACATGTCTGATAGGAGGTGATAAAGTCCCCAGGGAACCGGGGGGGGAAAAACACAATCCTCCTATTTCACCCTCAATACGGCCAGTTAAAACAGGAAAACCTGTTAATGTGTGAACTCACTGTCCATTGTCATTACAGTCTGAGAAAGAACATTCTTTTACTCACTCGTCACCAAGCATAGCTTCATAGGTTAGTTGCCTTAGTAGTGAGTACACGGTACACATAAACACCATGATGTTTCTCACACAACAACCAGATCAATACATCACGACCTGCACAGAGAAGCTACTGCCAGTGACAAAAACAGCTCACACACAACCCGCAACGTATCTCAAATGCATTGCAACAACACACGTTTTGGGAAAAAACACCGTCATTCACAATACATTTAGCAAGGTAAAACCAGAAGACGTGTTATGAGGGTCTGGCCAACCCCGTACCTGCCCGGAACGCAGATCAGCGAAGTGCAGTCATAAGCCACCGTAGAACACAGCCCTCTTTGTTGACGCAATCCCCGTCTAGGCTCAGGCAGGGTTGACGAACATCCCCTGTCAAAGATGACGTCGTGGTCAAGAGTGTAAAACATGTTAAAAATCAAAGCACGTTCAACAGAATAGCATCAAGCTAACGGCTGCTCCAACCGTTCTGGTGCTATCGCTTCCGCTCGCGAGACGCCGATCTACGACGCACGCGATCAGGAGCGAGCTCCCGGCGGCGCGCGAGAAGCCTAAGCTACCCCGCGCCAGGCCACCGACCGGCTAACCGTAAGCTATGAACATGTAAACAATGACATAACACTCACCCAGACAGGCCGCCGTTCTGAACCCTCCTCACTTTTTAAGAGAAAAGAGAAAACAAGACGTCAACACCGCTTCACAACGGTGACATTAACACGTCCGGCGGAATCAGCACAGTACCAACTGGCCTGTATAGCTGACTTTGAACATGAATCTGCCGCTATCGCACATTACATGCACATATCCCCTCGTGAAGGAATACTCTCATTTGGATATGAAAGATGGGGTCTTAACACGGTGACAGAGAGAATCCACTCGTCCAGAACACACAGGGATCACCAGTGTCAATGGTCGCGGCCCACTAGTTAAAACTATAATGGTCGCCAGACCAAGGCCTTCTGTCGCCTAGACGGCTAAACAAAGGACCCTAGCCTGGGGCCGGTTTCCATAAACTTTGTCTAGTAGCCCCCATAGCACTAACAGACAAGTGGAGCCCGCCAGCAAACACTACTCACCCAACCTGGAACGCACCGCTCCTCACAACAGCGGCATGTCCGACAGTTCAGCTGTGGCCTGACAGGTTTCACCCCAACAAACACAGCAAGGAACTGCAGTTGAGAAGCATGCAGCGGCGTGCTCCCAATACGAAAACCGGTGGAGGGTTTGTAGAATGATCATCATCTTCTAGACACTCCAGTACGAAGACAATATCGCCGTATTTTCTCGAAAATAGTGAGAGAGAAAATAAAGATATGATGTCAACGTATCCTTGTTTCCCAAGCTGTTCCTAATCCAATTTCTTCCATCATGGTGTCAAGTGTGGGGATCTACCGAGGCACCTCTTCCTTGTGGTGAAAGCGAGAAGGAGGAGAGCAGGTGACCACACACCTGCTTATGAAGGTAAGCTGATGAGGGGTGTGGTCAGACTAATACTGGTATTAGAGGTACATTTGTGGTTTATTCAGTACGCGTGCACGTACGCGAGATAGTGCAGAAGGCGAAGCCAAGCTAAGCCACTAACGATACAGAACCCCTAACTGCTCTCGATGAGCAGGTTGGCACCTCTCATCCGCTGTCAGTGAATGTGTTACGAGTTGGGTAGGTGTGTTGGACCCAGGTGCAGTTTGACGAATTTATGACGAAGGACAGGTGTTGATTTTCAAAACAAGGAACTGTTACTTTAACACTTTTGCGGGCTACCACGTATATATATACGTTTTGGATCGTTTTCCCTTTTTTCCGATTTTAATATCCTATTCAATGTCAGGGACCTGTATGTTGCCGTTAAAAGGCATACTGGGACTCCAAAGGTGCAGTACCGGCCAGATCCTGCTAGTAGGAAGTATCGAGAGTGCAGTAAACCCTGTTCCAGACCGGGTGCTACGTTTAAACCGCTCCGAACAGACTTTTCTAGTAATGGGAAAGCTAGGGCTTCACCCGATCGCATTGAATCGTTTTCGGGACCCCTGATCCATATGTTGTGGTGGGTTATGTCGTGGACCAGATGGCGATCAAATAATTGGGATATTATTTTTGGAATACCACCGACTACAGGTAAGGACAATCTGACGTCAATTTCAGCTTGATTGTGCAAGGTTATCATACCTATCCCCCTGATCGGCGTGTGTTGTGGTAATAACGAATGACGTTACTGGCAATAAAATAATCAGAAACGACCCCCCCCCCCCCTTCATGCATTCATGATGAAACATAATACCTATGATATACATTTGATTTGAAAATATTAGCGTGTCCAGGGACGAAACGCCAATGGTTTTAGTAGAACGTCACGTTGCGCCCTGTAGCCGGCCTCTCAGGAATTAGCCCGGATCATTCCGAAAATATACTTATATTCACCACGGGATAACGCGTGAACGTATTCATGAAAAAATTATTTATTTTTTGCATCTTGAACGGAAGATAGTTACTGTCAAATGACCATGGTATTGTATCCATAGCTATAATATAAAATATAGATTTAGCTCTACAAACAAGGTGATGCGCAGTGAAACTATGTAATGGAAAGCTGGCCCAGCTATAGCTAGATGGGGAAATCGAATGGCCGCGAATGTGTTAATGTTTGTAACGAACAGCATACGCAAACAACGACGTGTAAACAAAAAGAGAGATACATTGTATCTCAGGGAAACAAAACAGGGAAAGCAAAGTGGAGAAAACACTGTCTCCAAAACATGTTCTTTGGCATACATGCTGAGAGAAAACGGTGCTTTTTCAATGTATGTGATGTATAGATTGGGGGGACCACAGCTAAAACGGTGATTGAAATGTGCATGGAAGACGGTGATATTGACGGTGGTGGAACCAGTGGTTTCACAGACACAGGCCGCGTCAGCGAGGGTTTTGTTATGAATTCCTTGGAAGAACATCTGAGATTAGAGTGTACTGTCTCCCAGGGCAGGAGGGAGAGAGGTTCATCTTAATGAAACATGAGTTTATTAGTGTTAAAGGTTATGCAGTTGTCATGACAACACGTCGCATGACAACCAGAAGGCGGGGCCGTCGTTGCGACGACGAACATCTATAAGTCGAACAGTGTTTCCGGGTGTTGAGCAGACTAAAATCTGACTGAGACTAAGAGGGAAGAAACCAGAAGAGACTCTCTCTCCTCTTATCACGGAGGGGGGGGGGGGGGGGGGGGGAGAATGCCACACATCATTAGCTTCGGCTAACACGAGGAGGGTTAGGCTGACGACCAGGCCTGAACACTATTGGACTGAACAGCAAAAGGACGATAATCTGAACACACCGAAAGATCATTAGAATACTCTTCAAGCGGGCGGTTAGGTGGCCGAGCGGAGATTGCGTTCGTCACCAACCCCGGAGCTGTGAGCTGGATTCGCCTGTTCGAATCCAGCTCACAGCTCCGGGGTTGTCACCAGCTTGGCTGGCCGTCTGCACTAATACAATTGGCTGTATTAGAGGGTGGGAGAAGCTGGCGGGGTGGGTCCGGGTCGTTGTAAACAGCGACTCCTACAGTTCGGTCGGGGCGCCTGCTAAGCGCGGATAGGACTTGAGGGGGATAGTGTGATCCTCCCACACGCTACGCCCTCTCGATGAGAATCCGCGCTGCCAGGTGAAAAGAAGCGGTGATTGGCTGGACGTGTGTCGGAGGAAGCACGTGGTAGCCTCCACTCTCCCAGATGATCTGACTGTGGGGGGTAAGTGCGCAGCGACCAGGAAGGGACTGGGAATTGGCATACGACTAACATTGGGATGGGAGAAAATCGGAGGAAAATGGAGGGAAAAAAAAAAAAAAAATACTCTTCAAGGACAATAACATCTGTTAACATCTGAGCTGAGGTTTCTGTTTATAGCAATAAAACCACGCTTTTCCTTGTAAGGTATTTCACGTTGTCGAAGTGTCGAATTCTTACGGAATTATTATGGTTTATGGATTGCACGATCGGGGGAGATAAGGATCTTATCAGCCAGTATCTGAGACGTCAGGACCATTAAAATGACACAACGCAGAGGAATTGGATGGAGGGCCAAACAGACGAAGACGTGATACTGGCCAGTTTGATCAGAATCTTACAGTTGGTGCCGATGACAGCCGGATTTGCAAGAGATTAAAACAACGGGAACAGTTGGTTGTTGATGACAGCCGGATTTGCAAGAGATAAGAACAACGGATAAAGACTTTTTCAATAATGGGGCGACAGTGGACAACAGTCATCAATGTGTGGGAGAATCATGATCGAAGCAAGGCCGGCCAGCCCTGGGAGAGAGCGGCGAGTCGAGCGGTCATGAGGCGAACCAGCGCTGTAGGGGAAACAGCGCTCCGATAAAAAATGTGAGTTCACTGTGCACACGGTTGTTTTGATCTTTTAAGCCAAATAAAAACGAACAGATAGTGCATCCGTAAATAAGTAGCGACAGAGAAGCCAGCTGTAATAATATGAACAGAGAGCCATGGTGTTTTGAAAATCGAGGGTGTTATCAACAGGATAGAATGAAAAACAAACGGGGCAGGCTGCACGGTTTCTGGTGTTGGGAGTGTAAATGCAGGAGGAGAAAGGGGGGGGGGGAATGCTGAACCAGACTGAAATCTGTTATGGCGGGATTGTTATGACAAGACTGTCGCCTGAGACGGCCCACCTTAAACTGGTCGCTGTGGTCTCAAGACGGCCGGAATTTGTCGTAGCGGGAGGAAAGTCGATCGGGTGTTTACCTTAAACTGTGTATTATGTCCGATAAGCAAGAGTTTAGTCCGGGAGAAGCGTCCCCTGATATGGAGGAAAACAGCAGTGTTTTTTAGGCCTTGGAAGGAAGGGCAGCGTTCGTTTGTTTGTGAGAGAGTAGCCATTATGAGCGAGACAAGATGGCCGCAAAAGGGGCCACGAGGGGGATGATACAAGATGGCCGTGAGCCACGAGATAACAATAGATAAAGAACCAGGAAGTGACACATCAACTAAAACACCATCGAGGAGGAGTAGGTCGCCACCTAGTGGCGGAGGGGGGGGTAGTGCTGGGGAGTTTTCATTACCCATAGGGGAATATTTAGATATAGGCCTGTACGACCATCTAGTGGCGGAGTGGGGGAGTGATTCAATAGTCAATCTAATGAGCACAGAGAGTGGATTATTATTATAATAATAATATTAGATATAGAGTTTAATTATACAATGGATTAAATAAGAATTGCACAGAAAGATGGTGCAGTTATTTGAATGGGTTAATTATAGAATAAAGAGGGAAGTCCAGTGGGGCCTTCTCACACCTAATAAATAGGCAGAGTCTTGAGGGGACACGTCACCAGAAAGAACTGGCGCACGCTGGGGGTCACCCGTGGGACAAACGTAGAGCGCCGAGTGGGTATCGTTTAGCTGCTGGTGTCACGCCGGAAGACAACAAAACAGGGAACAGCCCTGTAGGATTAGATATGGGTGTTGAGAAGGTGGTAGACTAATAGCAAAACAAGGGAAGTCGAATGGACAGACGACTGCCGGTGTTGTGTTTCTGCTTTCAAAGGGGGGAGACACCGACAGCGATGGAGATAACCAGGAGATGACCAGGAGACAGACTGGAGGAGGAGGAAGCCGCAGGGGCCAGGCACCGCCTGGTACACAGATCATCCACGACGAGAGAGAGGAGACGGCGGTGGTGGAGGAGCAGATGTGGAGAGGACAGCCAGAGACACTGAGCAGTAGCAGACCAGGGGAGACATTTTTGCCTAGGGGACCGCGCCCTGGGAGGGGGACCAGCTCAGGAAAGGAGCCGTCACTGAAAGGGGCCCTTGCCCTAGAAGACGGGACCGGCCCAAGATGGGAGGTGTACTGTAAGAGGGAAGGGAGCGCTCTGATTTGGACGTGGGGTACCTAAAAGGGGGGCCGAAGGGTTTAGGTGTGTCGTTTGAAAAGTTGCAATCTGTGTTTTTCTCTGCCTCTCTCTCTCTCTCTCCTCCATGACCGTTGTTTATCCTTTCTGGTTTGGGTGTGATGCGGGTAATGGAAAACAATAAGGCAAAACAGCAGACGGCGGGGCACTAATTGTTATGAGTCCATTTTTGGGTATAATTAATTGAAAAACCAAGTAGTCTGTTGATTCTGAAAGTTGATTGAGAATCAAAGGGGGGAATGAGAGAAAACGGTGCTTTTTCAATGTATGTGATGTATAGATTGGGGGGACCACAGCTAAAACGGTGATTGAAATGTGCATGGAAGACGGTGATATTGACGGTGGTGGAACCAGTGGTTTCACAGGCACAGGCCGCGTCAGCGAGGGTTTTGTTATGAATTCCTTGGAAGAACATCTGAGATTAGAGTGTACTGTCTCCCAGGGCAGGAGGGAGAGAGGTTCATCTTAATGAAACGTGAGTTTATTAGTGTTAAAGGTTATGCAGTTGTCATGACAACACGTCGCATGACAACCAGAAGGCGGGGCCGTCGTTGCGACGACGAACATCTATAAGTCGAACAGTGTTTCCGGGTGTTGAGCAGACTAAAATCTGACTGAGACTAAGAGGGAAGAAACCAGAAGAGACTCTCTCCTCTTATCACGGGGGGGGGGGGGGGGGGGGGAGAATGCCACACATCATTAGCTTCGGCTAACACGAGGAGGGTTAGGCTGACGACCAGGCCTGAACACTATTGGACTGAACAGCAAAAGGACGATAATCTGAACACACCGAAAGATCATTAGAATACTCTTCAAGGACAATAACATCTGTTAACATCTGAGCTGAGGTTTCTGTTTATAGCAATAAAACCACGCTTTTCCTTGTAAGGTATTTCACGTTGTCGAAGTGTCGAATTCTTACGGAATTATTATGGTTTATGGATTGCACGATCGGGGGAGATAAGGATCTTATCAGCCAGTATCTGAGACGTCAGGACCATTAAAATGACACAACGCAGAGGAATTGGATGGAGGGCCAAACAGACGAAGACGTGATACTGGCCAGTTTGATCAGAATCTTACAAACGACGGAGATGTATACAAACATAATAATATAAGCTAAACTTTCAACAGTGAATGCAAACGGTAATCAAAGTGACATGATAATCAGGAACAATAACGAGGGTACTTATCCTCCTATGGCAAGGAGCGATAAGACTTACTCACAACGGTGTACTCACGGGTAGGTTCAGTGATTGACTGACGATCTGAATAGTAACCAGGAAGAACATATAAAGCCAACTTAACTATACACACCAGGTAACAATTAGTGCAATCAGGGCAGATAGAAAGGTAATGACCATCGGTTAACGCTAGGGCTTTTGCTCCCAGATGAGAACGTTACATGAATGTGTGAGTGAATGGGTAAAATGTGAGGAACAAATTGTAAAGCGCTTTGGATAAAAGCACTATATTAATGCACCATTTAAACAAAGGGTTGTGTGTGATTAACTCAAGCCATGTTATACTGTAGTATATTTCTACAGAATCCTACAATAATCTAAGGTTATTGTAGTACAGTACAATGGGATTGCTTATCTGGAAGGAGGAGAAAGGGAATCATACGTGATAGAATTGTTGGTCTCCTCATCTGACTTAAAGCAGATGAAGAATAAACGTGTACGCCAGACAAACCAGAACTATAGTTCAACTCAACATTTATTTGAGCCAGGGCCAAGAGTGAATAAAAGGTTGCCCTTCACATACAAGGATTATCAGAAAACATTAACATGGCTGCCGTGTACAGGAATCAACAAGGTTTGCATCTCAAACCCCAATATGTACATAAAACAGTCACTCGTTAACATAATTTGAACATAGAGAAATTACTGTACACATTACACATGAGTAAATCTGGTTTACAGATCAGGGATCTGTAACATTACTCTAATCTAAACCACCATTGGTGTTTCCCATGATTTACTCACGTAAAATGCAATCAGCTCACAGTAGTCTCTGGGTGGGGAGCAGTTGGAGCCGCAGACCTGGGGGGGGTCTGGGCTCCTGAATAACACTATGTTTGCCCTTATATCCTATAATTTCTAGCCAATAATAGCACATTTTCCTAATATGGTTGGTCCAATCCGGCGTCTTCTTGTGGGGGGGTTGGTTCTTGTCTCCGGGTGGGGTGGTGTGATGTCATCTTCCCTCAGTGATAAGAAGGGGGGTCTTTATGGCCCCCCCTTCCTTGATGTGGTCTCAGTGATCAGAAGGGGGGTCTTTATGGCCCCCCCTTCCTTGATGTGGTCTTTCAACTCAACTGATTACAGAGGCCTGTTCCAATAAACCTTTTACCAACTGTATCTCCCGTATATATGAATTTACCCATTTCTAATATTATGGTTTACTCTTTTGATACTAAACAGTTGATTAATGGATAACTTTGTTTGTGACTTAGTGTCCATGACTAATCATCTCTTCAACAAGTCTAAACTGGTCTGCCCTGTGGTCAACCCAGCTGTCTCTGATCAGCATTTACATACAGTCAGTTCGAGAAGGTGTCGTTTGTTCTCTAATTTAGTCATTGCTTGAGTGGGGGTTGAAATAACTGTTGCTGTTGTTATCTGATGCAACTGTCTCAACTGACAGTTGAGACTGTTTAGCCACTGAGTCCACTCTGCTATTGAAAGGTACATCTGGCTTTATATTTATGGTTCTCCAATTTATTCACACATATTAATTATGAAATTCAACGTCAATATTTACCACAATACCTTCCCGTGCGGCCGTGCCTCACTTCCCTGTGAGTTGTTCATCATTCGCTACGACTATGTATGCATGTATCGTGTAAGCCTTAACGTTCCTCGCCAGCACGAGAAGTTAAGTATGGAAAGCCTCTTGTGTAGTTTGTCGTGTATTTCGTATGTAAAGCATTATTCAAGGCTAAGCCTGTTCACCGTGTATTTCACGCTATTTGTTTGCCTCCGTGTTTAGTAACTGTTTTTGGAGCATACGTTTTTTCTCCACCTTTATTTTCTCGTATGTTGTACAGTCCGATTATAGTTTTGTGTTTTTTTTGGAGACGAAGCTTTCTCCCCTTTATTTTATAGCGTTTTGTATATATGACTTTTTATGATCGGCGGCTCAAATAAACACTGGTACTCTTTCGCAATCTAGTAAGTAAGTAAGTAAGTAAGTATGTACATTTTATTTATATAGCACCTTTCTAGATAGAACCAATCAAACACACCAACTAGAAAGTATAATACAAAGTAAAACCAAGATAAATCTAGCCAAACACCTGTCTGAACAGTAGCGTTTTTAGCCGTTTTTATTTTTTTAAAGAGTTGCATGTTTCTACTGATCTCAGAGAGAAAGGGAGGGCATTCCACAGTTTGGGAGATCTATACACCTGCATCCTCGTCTCCTCTGTTCTGCACTGCATCTGGGTTCAACGTGTTAAATCTACCCGTAACACCGCGGCCCCACGCCCCCCTCCTGGACACACCACTGCGTCTGCAGTTCAAACAGAGGAATCCTGTCTAATTTGGCCATGTCCCTCCACCGTGTGTACCTACAGTAGCTCATTACCCCGTGCTCCAGTATCCTCCTCACTCTCATTACGGGCCTCGACTATCCTCCAAATCCGCCAGGGTTTTGATCATTAGGACGTACAGGAGGAATCAATCACGCGAGTGCATTCACATCACATACACCTCCAGATCTCATCAAATGACCTTGACGAATGCTGCCGTTGCCGCCGGCCCCGAGCCGGCTCTCAGATGAGAGAGAGTGAGAGAGAGAGAGAGAGAGAGAGAGAGAGAGAGAGAGAGAGAGAGAGAGAGAGAGAGAGAGAGGGGAGAGAGAGAGAGAGAGAGAGAGAGAGAGAGAGCATATGTGATGTGCAGATGAAGCGCAGCATCGCATATGATTATTGGGGTTCTAATAATGAATGTGCCATATTGACTCATTTAAAGTTCAGTCCTGGTAATGAGGACCCCCCCCACTGTACTATTACAGCCGCACTATAGGGTCTCGGATTTGCGACCAGTATGCGCATGCGCGTGTGTGTGTAAGAGAGAGAGAGAGAGAGAGAGAGAGAGAGAGACACACACACACATTTTGGGGGCTCTAAGTTAGCTCGTTCTGTTGGCTAACCTGTGTTTGCTCAGCGTGTTAGCTCACTGCGCTTGGATCCCGATGGTGATTACGCTGTCAGTGAGACACTGCTCCTCCAGTCGCCTGTGTCAGCGTTTAAGGGACGCGTTTCAAGGCCTCTGCCCCCCCCCCCCCCCCCCACCTCCATCATCCCGCCCTCCACCCCCCCGCGCCTTACTGAATCACAGGGTGACGCACCATTTCCCACACATGCTGCGAGCTCAACCACAGGCACGCATGAGACGACCGAGACCCGTATATATATATATATACTGTCATGTCGAGACACGGCGGAGCTGTTACTATCACACGGCTCTCGCTGCCCCCGGTAATGCCCTCCCCCGGCCCCGCCTGATCCGTATGCAGTACATCCTGGGCGTGTCACCTCGAGTGTCACCTCGCCTGTGTGTGTGTGTGTGTGTGACTGCGATGTATTTCTGTAGGTAGAAGAGATGGGATATCTGTAGCCAGCACTTCTGGGGATAAGGATGCAGGTGGCTGGGATGAATATGTTTCAGACTGGGGCAAATGTCACCGTTACACAACTGAAGAGTAATAACCGCGGTGCCGGCCAAGTCCTTTCTTCCCCCCTCTGCTGCCCTGTGCAGAAAACCGGGCAGGCTTTCAAAGCCTCCTCTGTTCTTAGACTGACTCAAGCAGAAGGAGAGAAAGAGAGGGAGAGAAGAGAGAGAGGGGGGGGGAGAGAGGGAGAGAGAGGGAGAGATAGAGAGAGAGAGGGAGAGATAGAGAGAGAGAGAGGGAGAGAGAGGGGGGGAGAGGGAGAGAGAGGGAGAGAGAGAGAGAGAGAGAGAGAGAGAGAGAGAGAGAGGGGGGGAGAGAGGGGGATAGAGGGAGAGAGAGAGAGAGGGGGGGGGGAGAGAAGGGGAGAGAGGGAGAGAGAGAGAGAGAGAGAGAGAGAGAGAGAGAGAGAGAGAGAGAGAGAGAGGGGGGGGGGAGAGGGGGAGAGAGGGAGAGAGAGAGAGAGAGATAGAGAGGGGGGAGAGAGGGAGAGGGAGAGAGAGAGCTCCTCTCCTCCTTCCACATTCTGGAATCTTGTCATTCTGCATCTTGATCAGGAAACAGAAATTGTTGATGGGAGGGTGGTGTTCACTATGCTCACTATGCAGTTCTGTACATACCAGCTTCCCTCACACACACACACACACACACACACACACACACACACACACACACACACACACACACACGCACGCACGCACGCACGCTCGCACACACACACACACACACACACACACACACACACACACACATACTCACACACAGACGCGTGCACACAAACACACACACACAAATTCATGCATGCGCATTCACATATGAGCGCACACGCACACACACACACATCTCCACTGCGAGGTTGCAGGCGTGCCAGTCCGTGTGAGGCCAGCTGTGCCATATAGCGTATTCAAAATATTTGTTTATTTATGCATGTATTCTTCTTATTTATTCACCTCTTCATTTATTTATCTACACATTTTGTTTTTGGAGCATATGATCCGCGGTGCTGGAGCGGAGAACATGCGCGCGGCAGCAGGAAGTCGGGCCCATTTCAACCAGGCTCATTAGCCGCTGAAGGCGGCGCCGGTTAATTAAAATAATTCACCGTTATTGCGGCTGCTTTGGTCAGCCAAACGATACCGAGGGAGCGCCGCGCAGCGCAGGCTGCTCTCGCTTGGTGAACGGCGTTCCTCCGCCACGGATCGCACCTAATTAGTGCTGGAGGAGGAATATTTTACCGCAAATTAACATGCCGCGCTTTGGCCCCTCGCTCTAATTGACGAGCCCGGTCCGAGGCCGGCGGAGCACTCTGCCATACAGCGGCTTTCAACCTCCGATGCAGGAGAGAGAAACACGTGCAGAATGTTTAACTGTTTGGTAATTAGCGGGGCTTAAAAAGCAGCTTGTTCAGGCATGGGTCTGTTTGAGTTGATCATGCTGTTTTTCGGGACGTGTAATAGATTCATATAGTTTTAGTTTTAGCTTTACTTTTGGTTGTAGTTGTAGTTGTAGTTGTAGTGGTAGTGTTAGTTGTAGTTGTAGTTTTGGTTTTGGTTGTAGCTGTGGTTTTGGTTGTAGCTGTGGTTTTGGTTGTAGTTGTAGTGTTAGTTGTAGTTGTAGTTTTGGTTTTGGTTGTAGCTGTGGTTTTGGTTGTAGCTGTGGTTTTGGTTGTAGTTGTAGTTGTGGTTGTGGTTGTGGTTTTGGTTGTAGTTGTAGTTGTGGTTGTGCTTTTGGTTGTAGTTGTACTTGTGCTTTTGGTTGTAGCTGTGGATTTGATTTTGGTTTTGGTTCTAGTTCTAGTTCTAGTTTTTGGTTTTGGTTTTAGTTTTAGTTTTAGTTTTAGTTTTGGTTTTGGTTTGAGTTTGAGTTTATTTGGATCCACATTAGATCTATTATTATCACATTATTACTGCAGCAGCTATTGTTCCTGGGGTCTACAAGAAGCTTTACATTGAGGCTGTGCAACATAACAGCATTACAACATAAACAGGACAAAGACTAGAACACACAGACAAGACAAGCTCCTGAAAATACAATCGTGAAACCCAATGACTTCATTTATGGAGAGTATCCACCACAGTTTGGCAAGACCCCCTTAAATACATTTCATTACATTTGACTGATTACTTTGAAATTGAAATTGATTTGAAAAATCACATCATTTGTTGGATTACTCCAACACAGTCACATAACATGATTATATTGATTACTTTAGGTTTACCCGGTTTCATAACTAGCATTACTGTATTTCAAATAGTTTATTATATGGTCTTAATCCAGACACTTTATTATGTATCTGTATGCCTATGAGTATTTTGTTTATTTGCTTACTTTGTGTATGCTTTCCATAGTCTATGCTGATGAGTATTTATTGTACTTTTATGTGTATGATTGTTGTTGATACCTGTTCACTCACCAAGACAAATTAAAATCAATGTTTCATTGAAATGGTAAAAAACTATTGAATCTCGAATCTTGATCTCACTCCAGTATGTTTGTTTAAAACATTCTTCTGGGTTTTCCAAAAGCAATTACACATTAGTTGCTACATTAAATCACTACAACAACCTAGTTAGATACAATCTGCCATTCAACCTGGTAGTAACCATAGTCACAATTATAAGCTAAAGAATACTTATGTATGAATAACATTTAAATTTCACATGTAGTCATTCAGCTAACGTTTTTATCCAAAGTGACTTACAAATAGTGTACAAGTCAGCAGGAGGGGTACACCTCTGGTGGCTAAGGGTAAGTGGGATTGTTCATCTAGCAGTGCTAAACTTGAGTGCTACACTCTGAGTGCATAGTAGCATAGACATGTTAGCATAGTAGGTAGTAGTATAGTTATAGTAACATAGTACATAGTATGTACATAACTATATGCACATCTACATTATGTCCATACACACCTAACTTAACAACTAATGAAAATCATTCAGAATCATATAATTCTAACATAATAATGATGTTGTTACAATGCATAAAGTCCCAATATAGAGTATCTCACCATTACTATCATATTCACACTCAGGCCTTTAGACTCTGTTTACCACTCAGCCCTGAGGTTTATTACAGGTGATGATGCTACAACACTCAACAGTGTGTTCTTTATGATATGGTTTATTACTGATGATGCTACAACACTCACCACTGTGTTCTTTATGATACGGTGTATTACAGGTGATGATGCTACAACACTCAACACTGTGATCTTTATGATAAGGTGTATTACTGGTGATGCTACAACACTCACCTGTAATGCTTCTCCCGGTCCTGCGGGACCAGACGGCAACCCTCCTCCCGGTGCGGCTGGTCCAGGTTTCGGACCTTCACAACTCCCCTTCCACACACCACTTCACACTACAACATTGCCAACCGGTGGGCTGATCCAGATGTGGCAGATCTGGCATCAGCTCACTCACCTGATTAGCATTATTTTCTGCCATTTATGTTTGATATATTTGATGTCTATGTTGTCATTATTATTTCCACTGTGTTAGTCTTGTGTCCCTACTGTCTGTGTTTTGTTAATGTGTTTTAGTCTCGTATGTCTCAGTTTGTACCATTGTTATTGTTTTCCCCTGTGTGCTCTGTATTCTGTTAGTTCTGTCTATCACACCTGTGTCCTGTTAGTAATTACCCTCTGTCTCTGATTAGTGTCTGTATTTAAGTGTTCTGGGCCAGCATGCACTTGCTGGTTCATTGTTTAATGTTACCTGTTTGTCAGTCGTGTATCCTTGTTTTCTGTTTGAGTAAAACCTTGTTATCATCACAACGCCGTCTCCTGCTTCCTGTTAAGTTATCTCTCTGTTATCTGCTGCAACTGGGTTCCACGAGTCCACCATGCTATCGAAACACGCCATTCGTAACACTCACCACTGTGTTCTTTATGATACGGTTTATTACTGGGGATGCTACAACACTCACCACTGTGTTCTTTATGATAAGGTTTATTACTGGGGTTGATGCTACAACACTCACCACTGTGTTCTTTATGATAAGGTTTATTACTGGGGGTGATGCTACAACACTCACCACTGTGTTCTTTATGATACGGTGTATTACTGGGGATGATGCTACAACACTCACCACTGTGTTCTTTATGATACGTGTATTACTGGGGATGATGCTACAACACTCACCACTGTGTTCTTTATGATACAGTGTATTACTGGGGATGATGCTACAACACTCACCACTGTGTTCTTTATGATACGGTGTATTACTGGGGATGATGCTACAACACTCACCACTGTGTTCTTTATGATACAGTGTATTACTGGGGATGATGCTACAACACTCACCACTGTGTTCTTTATGATACGGTGTATTACTGGGGATGATGCTACAACACTCACCACTGTGTTCTTTATGATACGCAGTGGCGTAGGGGAGAACCCCCGCGGTGCAGGGGAGCCCTGGAGTTTAGGGGGCCCCGCCCCCTATAGGCTATCATCTTAGATTTCGTACAAACGCAGGAACAGGGTGCAGAGGGCCCCCCCCTCCCTGCTATGTTGCTAAGCACCCCATCCCCGTCATGTGTACGCTGTAGAATTATTTGCTCACCTGCGATAGGGCTAGCCGGCTGATAACTAATGTTCATTGGCAGGCAGGGCAGCGTTCAAAACAAAGCGGGAAGCGCCGGTAAAAATGAAGCGCAAATACCCGAGCGGTGCTCAGAAAAACAAGATGAGAGCGAAAGCCGAACAGGAGACGGCAAAGCTACCAAAAATAACATCATTGTTCCAGCAGAGGTAGACTGACTATCGTTACTGAAGATGCATCGGTAGTAAGCTCCCCACCCAGCCCGGCCACCACTAGCAACCCCCCGGTCAGCTCCGAGTCCAGGCAGACAGCAGACAGACATCCCTGTCAGGACACCATCCACGCTACAGCCGCCCAGACAGGCTAGAATAATAGAACGTTTTATTCGCCATAACCAGTACGAGTAGGCTACAGGTTACATTGGAATTGGAATCGAATCCGTAAATTTTTTAGTACATGGTTTAAATTGTGTGCATAACGAGCCATAAGTTCTATGATAGATAAGAAATTACCGAACAGCCAGCACAAAATTATGTTGTGTCTGTCCACTATGTTTGTTACTTTTGTTATTTCCCCCCCTATGTAAAGCGATATTATTATTATTATTATTATTATTATTAATTATTATTATTATTATTATTATTATTATTATTAACGTTTCTAGTATTGAGAGCCGACACGCGCGCAGTCTAGATTTAAAGAGTGTTGGACTTTGCACAGAAGAATGCCAGGAGACGTGCTTGTATAAAATAATAGGCCTATACTACAATAGAACGCAGCTCCTGACTGCATCCTCTACTATGTAGCCTATAGGATGTGTTTTGTTTGTTTTTTTGTAGGCTACTTTTCTTTTATACAGAATTATGTTATGTGAACCGTTCCGTTGTGTGAACTCAAATTACGATATGGCTATAACGTTCTACAATACCTTCATGTTACAAAAAATACAAAGCCACTTGTATTTGTCAATGAATGATGCCTGAAAAAATAAACATTTAAAAAAAAAAAAGCTTTAAGTGGCCGTGATGTCTATCCCATGTCACTTTATTATTGATTTAGGGGAGTGGGCGGGGCCCCATGGTCCGACATTGCGGGGGAGCCCCGAAATATTGCGCAACGCCACTGATGATACGGTGTATTACTGGTGATGATGCTACAACACTCACAACTGTGTTCTTTATGATAAGGTTGGTTGGTCCTCTTTATCTGACGATATAATCATTGGTACAGTATGTGTTTATTTATAAAGCCCTACTTGGTAAATCTCTCATCTATGCTGCTCTGGAACACTGGTCCACACGGAACACACTCCAGTGATTGTCTCCAGTGAATAGTGAATAGATGGAATCTATTACAATGTGACCTAGAACTAAGCACTCTTAAGTTTCTTTTGGATGTTTTAGATTTAGTTTTATCAATAATTATCCACCATCAACATGTAGTTGTTTCTGACTATGTATTTATGATTGATCTATTGTTTTAAATGGATTGTGTGGGGCTGACATGGGCCCTGTTACAGTGGTCTCCCCCGACTTCACGGAGAATCAGTTGTCTGAAGTCAAACAACAAAGGCGATGTGGAGGTTTTCCTCTAAGATCTCTCTCCCTCCCTTCCTCCCCCCTCACACCCTACCCTTTGTCTCACCTCACCCCTCGTCTTCCTCACCTCCTCGACCCAACCCTCCCTCTGTCTGTTATTCACAACCCTCACCCCCCCTTCCCAGAAAGCTTAAGAAGAAAGCTCACAGAACTGAGAGGGATCTTGGTTTTCTTCTGGCCAGAGAAGCAAGACCTCCATCCAACTCCTGAACCTGAATTAGTATTTGACTATCAATGCTTTAACAGTAGATTTGTATCAACCGTGAAGTTTTTTTTTTATTTTATTTTAATTTTTTTTCTTCCATTTCATTGGTTGTTTTATTCATTTGAATTGTTTTTATTCATTTAACTTTTTATCTTTATCTCCTGTAGCACTTTGAGATTTTCACAAATATAAAGTGCGGTACAGATTGAATTTATTATTATTATTATTATTATTATTATTATTATTATTATTATTATTATTATTATTATTATTATTTGTGAGGTTTCTGTCCTTGCCTTCTCACTCGTTCTGTTCCTTTAACCACCCTCGCTTTGTTTTCATTCATTTTTTCTGTCAAGTATTTCAATTCCCTCGTTCACACGTTTCTCCCCGCTGACGTCATCTGAGACGTCGCTGATTGGTTCCCTCACTTCCCCACGCTTTTCAATCACATTCCCCAGCTGTCACTGCCTTTCAATCAATCGATCCCTCATTATTTATACCCCGTTTTCCCCACCCTAAGTTGTTGGTTCGTCTTGATTTGTCGCTGGATGTTTTTCCCCGTTGCTTCTGTTTCACTGTGCTATTCTCCAGGAAATTCCTAGAAGCCTTCGCTTGGATACCTGCTCCGTGGCGCGCGCTCGCCTCCACTTGTTCCTGTTCCTTTACGCAGCTCGTCTGGGTCTTGCACAACATCTGAGAGGTCCGCCGGGAGAGTCTGCAGAGCGGTACAGAGGTCTGCTCCTGCTTCCCAAGACTACCCTTCCGGGAGAAGCTGCAGAGCAGCAGAACTTTGCCCCTTGTTCATTGTACCTGTTTCTTGTTGACCTGCTTTCCCTGTTTCACTTATTCTAGTCACCAAATAAACAAGCCCTTGTATTTGGCAACTCTGAATCCAACTCTCTTGTGTCGTTGCGTTTGGGGTCGGTGTCAAACCATAACATTACGAACCAACCCATGACGACCCCAGCCGACACAGAGAGAGTAGTCACCTTGGGCATCGAGGGGGTGGTAAGGCGTGCCCTACGCTTCCATCGCGCTCCAGGCAATGTACCTGTTAACCGTCTCTTTGTCCCCAACTCAGTCCGGTCCCGGGTCCTCCAGTGGGGCCATACCAGCCGGTTCGCCTGCCACCCGGGCGTTCATCGCACGTTCTCCCTCGTGGCTCGTCGATTCTGGTGGCCCACCATGAGGAACGACGTCAGGGGGTTCGTACTGGCCTGCGCAGTCTGCGCCCGCAAGAGAGTCAGCACAGCAGCGGCAGTCCAGTTAGAGTCAGCCAAGGAACACGCCCTACAGCTGGATGCGGCTGCAGCTGCTGTACAGGGACTCCGAGAGCAGGTCCTGCTTGTTCAAGGTTCAATGGCCGCTTTGGCGGGACAACAGTCCGACATTCTCGCTCAGCTTCACTCGCTGGGCGACACCGTTAATGCCTTTCACCTCTCACACCCTTCAGGAACATTCCCCGCAGCCCCAGCAGATCTCGCATCTCGGGAACCCCTTCTCTCCGTCCCACGGCTGTTCGACGGTAATCCCGAGGAGTGTGCCACATTCATCATGCAATGTGAGTTGGTTTTCCGTCATCAACCAAGCCGTTTTTCTGCTCGTGGGTCCCAAGTGGCTTATATAACCAACCTACTTTCAGGCCATGCTGCCCAGTGGGTCACTTCCTCCTGGGCAATGGAGGCAGATTTTTTGTTCTCCTACCCAGACTTCGTGGCGGAGCTCCGCAGAGTGTTCCACCATCCAGCCCGAGGTCTGGACCCTGGAGCCCGGTTGGGGACCTTCCGACAGGGGAGCGGCAGGGTGACGGACTATGTCATGGAGTTTCGACTGGCGGCGGTGGAGAGTGGATGGAACGAACCTGCTCTTCGCCTAACCTTCATGAGGGGGCTCTGTGACGCAGTCAGGGACCAGCTCGCGACCCAGGAGGAACCTGGTTCCCTCGAGGACCTGTTCAGCCTCGCCATCCGCGTCGACGGACGCCTCCAGGAGAGAGGACGTGAGAGAACCCGACGGGGACCCCCAGACGCACCCCCCGAGGACCACGACCTCGAGGAGGATTTCGGTACCCCAGACGTACCCCCCGAGGACCACGACCTCGAGGAGGTTTTCTTTACCCCAGACGTACCCCCCGAGTACTACGACCCCGAGGGGGTGTTCAGGGAGTCCAGGGCTCAGGTCTTTCCGCCTTGCCGGCCTTACGACTGTGCCGTCGACCGCCGCTCAGGGGCTCCCTTTCCCAGCGGCCGCCTCTACAGTGCTGTCCGTCCTGCCCCCTCCGTGACTGATGGGTTTGTTCCCTCCCGAGCCGTGACCAGGGAGGAACCCATGCAGCTGGGACGCAACCGCCTTAGCCCGGCCGAGCGGGAGTCCAGGCTCTTCTCCGGCCGTTGCCTCTACTGTGGCCGGGATGGACACCGTGTCTCCAATTGCCGTGCCCGGCCAAGAGGACCAGGCTCGCCAAGACCCCGGGAGATCCTGGTGAGCCGTCTTTCCTGTCCCCCGCCCCGGAGGCCCGCTGGTGAGTCGCCTCCGGACCTCTCGTCCATACCCACCCGTGCACCACCCAACCGTCTGGCGGACGTCACCCTAGCCTGGGCGGACCAGCGGGCGACGGTGGGTGCACTCATGGACTCTGGTGCTGAGGGGAGTTTCATGGACGTTGGGTTTGCCACCCGGGCCGGCATTCCGCTGGAGGACCTCGAGAGGCCCTTGGAGGTCTTCGCAATGGATCATCGCCGCCTGGCTGACGTCACTCAACGCACCTGTCCAGTCCTTCTCACCGTTGCTGGTGACCACGTTGAGAGGCTCCAGTTTTTCGTCACCAGCTCTCCTCTTGTCCCTGTGGTCCTGGGCAGGCCCTGGCTCGCGCTGCACGAGCCCCACATCGCCTGGTCCTCCGGTGCCATCAAGGGGTGGAGCCCCTCCTGTCGTGCCCGGTGTCTTCGGGTGCCGTCCAGCCCCCTCACCGGGTCCCAGTCCTCGTCTCCGGCCTCCCTCGCCGGTTCTCTGTCCCTGTGCCCGGCCTCCGCTGTCGGGTCCCAGTCCCCGTCTCCGGCCTCCCTCGCCGGTCCTCTGTCCACGTCTCCGGTCCCCCTCTCCGGGCCTCTGTCTTTGTCCCCCTCTCCAGTGCCCCTGATCGCCGGCTTCCTTGGGTCCCGTCCGGGCAGGCCGGGGCCGTGTGGGTCGCCGGGTGCTGTAAGGTTTGGCTCTTTCCCCACCACGGGCTTCTTGAAGTACTGTGATGATTGGTCCGCTGCTCCAGACGTCTGAGCGCGCCTGTCGTGGTGCCGACCGGCGCCGGGTTCCTGCGCCGACTTACCGCCCTGGGCGGAGGGTGTGGCTCTCCGCAAGGGGCCTCCCGCTACGGTCCTCGGCCAGGAGGCTCGAACCCCGTTTCGTCTGACCTTTCGAGGTCCTGAAGGTACTCAGTCCGGCGGCCCTGCGCCTGAAGCTTCCTGCATCCATGCACATCCACCCCGTGTTCCATGTCTCCCGGGTTAAGCCCGTCTCCCTCAGTCCCCTTATGCCTCCGGCTCCTGATCCACCGCCTCCTGTGCTAGTGGATGGTCACCCCCAGTGGCAGGTCCGCCGGTTGATGGGCGTTCGTCGGCGGGGCCGGGGATTCCAATACCTGGTGGACTGGGAGGGTTACGGCCCTGAGGAGCGTAGCTGGGTCTCCCGGCAGCTCATCGTGGATCCCGGCTTGATCACCGACTTCCATCGGGCCCATCCTGACGAGCCGGGTCGGCCTGGTCGCCGGGCGGCTCCCGTTGAGGGGGGGGGGTACTGTGAGGTTTCTGTCCTTGCCTTCTCACTCGTTCTGTTCCTTTAACCACCCTCGCTTTGTTTTCATTCATTTTTTCTGTCAAGTATTTCAATTCCCTCGTTCACACGTTTCTCCCCGCTGACGTCATCTGAGACGTCGCTGATTGGTTCCCTCACTTCCCCACGCTTTTCAATCACATTCCCCAGCTGTCACTGCCTTTCAATCAATCGATCCCTCATTATTTATACCCCGTTTTCCCCACCCTAAGTTGTTGGTTCGTCTTGATTTGTCGCTGGATGTTTTTCCCCGTTGCTTCTGTTTCACTGTGCTATTCTCTAGGAAATTCCTAGAAGCCTTCGCTTGGATACCTGCTCCGTGGCGCGCGCTCGCCTCCACTTGTTCCTGTTCCTTTACGCAGCTCGTCTGGGTCTTGCACAACATCTGAGAGGTCCGCCGGGAGAGTCTGCAGAGCGGTACAGAGGTCTGCTCCTGCTTCCCAAGACTACCCTTCCGGGAGAAGCTGCAGAGCAGCAGAACTTTGCCCCTTGTTCATTGTACCTGTTTCTTGTTGACCTGCTTTCCCTGTTTCACTTATTCTAGTCACCAAATAAACAAGCCCTTGTATTTGGCAACTCTGAATCCAACTCTCTTGTGTCGTTGCGTTTGGGGTCGGTGTCAAACCATAACATTATTATTATTATTATTATTATTATTATTATTATTATTATTATTATTATTATTATTATTATTATCTGACCACGTGCATAATTAACCTCTGGTTCCACCACAGTGGCAAGTATACTTGTCTGTCTTTAATTGAAATAATACATACTATCACATAGTAATACCTATTCTGCATATAAACTGATAAGTATATATATAAGTATAAAGTGGCCTAAAATTAAATGTATAATGGCGTCTGATACCCCCCTGAATGGCGCCCTCCCCCCTTTTTTATTTTTTATTTAAATAAGCAAGAAGGCTGCATTTATCACTGTTTAACTGTCAAGCCACTTGCCACAAAGAAAACACAAACATGTCATGGTGTTTGTGGCACCATGTTTATTTATTTTTTTCAACAATATTTCTTATTATTACATGGCGTTTTCACATTCGCCGAAATGCTTGCTTGTGATTGGTCAATAGCGTTCGTCAGAGGTCCGATATTACTCGATAACGGACCTCTGCCGAACAATGATGACCGCTGTGCGCAGCTGGACCAATCAAGCCCACTACAACACTGTATCAGTGCTGCTCAGCATATGCACAGCTGCACTCAGTCATGCAATCAGACCACAGACCTGCCGGCTGCCGATAATAATAATCACTTTATTTGGGCTGACAGAGCCACAGAACAACTGCGTCTGCATTTGATCTCATCTTGTCGATGAATTAGGTATATTGTTAGTAAGTTAGCCATGTAATAAGCGGGATAATGTATAGCCTATACTCGGTCATTGTCGCAAAATAATTGACCTTCACTGACGTTTAAAACAGTGCCAGCCAGAGCAGAGGAAGACAACACAATGTGGGGGAGGGTCATCAACAAAAAAATAAATAATAAACAACAAAACCAAAAAATGAATAAAGAAGAAATGTCCCTGGACCCACTACATTTACATACATTTACATTTAGTCATTTAGCTGACGCTTTTATCCAAAGCGACTTACAAGTTCTGTACGACAAGTCATCAGGAAGGGTACAACTCTATCAGCTGAGTAACAATGTTCATCAAAGTGTAGGTTAGTTTATTAGGACAAGTTAGGGTTAGAGTTTTTTTTTATTTTTTTTATTACATTTTTTTAATTATTATTTCAAGAAGTGCGTCTTAAGTCGACGCAACAACATCCCAGTCATCACATTCCTTTTTTTCCCACTCATCCCCCTGCCCCTCCAGCCGTCCCTCATCCCCCTGCCCCTCCAGCCGTCCCTCATCCCCCTGCCCCTCCAGCCGTCCCTCATCCCCCTGCCCCTCCAGCCGCACCTCATCCCCTTGCCCCTCCAGCCGTCCCTCCAGCCGCACCTCATCCCCTTGCCCCTCCAGCCGTCCCTCCAGCCGCACCTCATCCCCTTGCCCCTCCAGCCGTCCCTCCAGCCGCACCTCATCCCCTTGCCCCTCCAGCCGTCCCTCCAGCCGCACCTCATCCCCTTTCCCCTCCAGCCGCACCTCATCCCCTTGCCCCTCCAGCCGTCCCTCCAGCCGCACCTCATCCCCCTGTCCCTCCAGCCGTCCCTCCAGCCGCACCTCATCCCCCTGTCCCTCCAGCCGTCCCTCCAGCCGCACCTCATCCCCTTGCCCCTCCAGCCGTCCCTCCAGCCGCACCTCATCCCCTTGCCCCTCCAGCCGTACCTCAAGTGGGTTAGTCCCTATGAGTATGTAAAGTAAACACTATACATAAGGTACATATTGGCCGCTGGTACTAAGGACTGGCCAAGGCGGTTAGTGGTGTGTCTGGGGGGTATGAGTCTGTGGATGAACGTGCTCCTCATCTTGGACAGCTCCTCATAGAAGGAGGTGGGAGGGGTTCTCCAGGATGCCAGCTTCCTTCACAATCTTCCTCTCTGCCACCACCACTAGTTTGATCTGTTCTTGTGGCTGGCAGGAAGTAGCAACAGTAAAAGGAATGGGAGACAGTTAACATCGATTTAATAAAGATTATAAAGTTGATAAAATCTCACTAATAAAGGTGTTAGATTGGCTTAAAGGAACAGTGTGGTAAATAAATGAGAGAAGATAGGAGGGTTTGGAATCATTGATAGAAAGAGGGTGGAGAGATTTCAGCCAGTCAGGTCCAGACAGCAGAGAGACGTAGAGAAATCAGTCAAGGAGAGGAGAGACAGCTAAGAAAGTGGGTTAAAGGCCACAGTGGAGGAGAGAGGGAATTCATGTTTTGCAGGAAGAGCTAAGGAGCCTGAGCAGTACTCAGGGGGGCAGAACAACTTAAGGAGGAGAAAGAAGGAGCGAGTCAGGACCACATTTTATAGGGATGCATTTCAATTTGACACACACGTGTGTGCAATGTTCAGTCAAGGCAGAGCAACTCAAAGCTTCACAGCAAGAGGTAGAGGGATATTTTAAAAATACTTATTGCATTTGGTTCGGTGCTTTTGATTTCTTTAGAGTGCCAGGGATGATTGTAAACTTGGTGAAAGCATACTTACAAGATATCAGAATGTGTTTTAGTGCTACTGTGTATTTTACAACAGCACAGCATACAAGAGATTATGGCAGGGGGTAAAGTTTGGTTTTATAATAAAATGGCAAATAGATATGAAAAGAAATACAATATTCAACAAGCATTGGAACTTGTTTTGGATGTTGAGGATGTATGAAAGTAACACCAAAAATTATATATTTTCACATTGTCTGCAAAAAAAAACACCCAGAACAATATTCATATAAATGGCTGAAAAGGTGTATTTGCACCAAGTATCCCATGGAGGTTCAAAACACCTAAATAGAACCTTTCATGTTGAGAACACAATAATTCGCTGGTAAACTATGGTGTTAATGTTATTAAAAAAAAACACAAGGTCTTTTCACTGGGCGTTTTTTTTTTATTATGTCAAATGTTGTATGCTTACACAAAGGTAGTGTATGATGATGACTTGACACTGCATCAGCAACGAAGGGTAGGTCCCCCTGAATCATAAAGGGTATAACACTTGATACTGACTCAAAGAATAAGCTCAGAAATGGCAGAAATATAATACTATGTCCAGGAGAACTTGTGTCTATGTAGGCTTTAGAGGGTAGAAAGACATTGAGGGGATAGGAAGGATAGAGAAGTCAGGGCTTCCAGGCAAGTTGAAGTTGAGGTGTTTGCAGTTTGGTTTATTCCCAAGTTGACGTGTGTCACGACTCGAGTGGGGTGGTGTAATAGGACCCAAGTGCAGACAAAACGAGGCAGATGGCAGGTCCAAGGGTGTTTAATGAACAAAAAGGTTCAAATTAAGCAGTGCACATAAAAATATATGAAAAGAAATCACAGTTACGCACTGGAAAGCGGTAAAAGGGTAAACTAAAAGAAAATACTACTAAATACTAAATGCTTAGAGTTTGGAATCAGGGCTGGTAGTCTAAACTCTAAGCATAACCCACTTCGAAAGAGGGCCAAAGCATAACCACTTCGAAGCAGAGAATATATATGTACAAGGCGGACATTTCTATCCCAGAGCCCTTCGGAGCTAAACCAATCAGAGAGGGTCTTCGCTGTACGCGGGCTAGCCAATCAGAGAGCGTCTTCGCAAACTACGGCTACGAAAAAAAATCACGCAGTCAAGACAACCAAACACCAGACAATGGGACAAAATAAGAATACCACAAACACTAAACAGTGAACCTAATACAAGACAGTACAAAAAAAACCTCTAGACTAACAGGGGAACATAGTCAAAACGACCTTGGTAACTTTGGAAAATGCGCTGATTCAATGTAATTTTGATTATGCCTGCTCCTCCTGGTTCACATGCCATCTCCATAAAACTTAAAAACAGGTTACAGAGACTACCCAAAACAAATGAGTGAGGGTGATCCTGAGCCTACACCCCAGAACCCACCTCCTCCCCTCTCACTTCCTCAGCCTCAGGTGGCTCAGAGTGGAGGAGAGGGTCTCTCAGATGAAACTGTGTATGGCTCACCTTTTTAAACGGGAGGCTCCTCGCTTCCTCACTGACTATTTTTGTCAGTGACGTACACGGCTACTCCACCAGAGGAAGCTCCACCAACATCGTACCTTTTTATATTCTGCAGCTATTTTATGGAACAGCTGAAAATATAAAGCCACTTGCTTCCAGGTTTACCTTCAAGACCTCCTTAAAAAAGGGCTTCCAAACAGTTCTTAACACTTTGAGCGCCAGCCGTGTTTTCCTTTTTACCCCCTTGAATGCCACCATCCATGGCCAATGTTAACGTTAATATCGCCTAATCTATGTTTTAAATGATGGCTATGTGTCTAATCTGCCCGTCGCTTATCAAAGAATCATTTTCCAGTCAACATTGTCAAGGCAGATTGTATTTTAATCCTTCATTTCCGTTTGATAGCATTTTGAAAATCACCCGTTTTCGGGGAAAAAGAAACCCATGCCTATGATAATCGCCTTTTACTGGAATATTCCAGAACGTTGTCATTTGTCGGCCTATTTATGAATCGTTTTCAAATAAACGCTAGATGATCGATAGTATATGTGTGCGCACGCACGCTCGTGCCGTGCGCTGATAATCGCTGCTCTTATTTCCTCATGGCTTTTAGAGTCAAAACAGCCATATCACATATCACATAAACGCTTATATATGTGAAAACGAGTCTGATTATCCTAACACTGATAACATAGATTCCTTACCTGAGGTCAGATGGTATCCAAATGGTTTATTCCAATTTCCGATCGCCATTCGAAAAAATCGATAAATGTATTGATCCATCGTGTGTACAGTATAACCCATATTCGCCGTGGCTCAGAGGCTCCAGAATGAACTCTGGTAGACCCCGGCTGCATCAGTGAGAAGTAAAATGTGGAGTCAGAAATCCGTTCTCCCATTCACTTTCATTGAGTCCATTCCAAAAGGGTGATTTACCATCTGGGAGACGATAGGGGGCGCTTTTTTCACATCTGAGCGCCGGCAGCCCGGCTCGCCAAGGACAATGTGCAAGGATATGTAAAAATATATTTTTTTGGCAGAAATTTCACTTCATAAAATTCACCCTGTATGCTCTTTATCATGCAGACATCCAGGGATAAATTGGCTTCTTACTATCTTCCTCTGCCATGTGCAAATCATAGGTGTGATAGGAAAATATTATCATGTCTATAGATCTGTGTTAAAAAGACATATCCTATGTCTTACAGCCTTGACTAGTTAATATGATCAACTAGTATACAGCTCATGACACTAGGACGACAGTGATGCAATATGATTTCAGATCGCTAATAAAAATTAAACAAAAAAACAAAATACTCGTGACGTGGCATTCAGCGGTCGGGGCGTAAACCCGAGAATAGCCGTGAGTGGCATACAAAGTGTTAATCCTCTCCTCTGTTTGTTTTTTATCTGTCCCCTGCTGTGGTTTTAAATATTGGAACCCATGTAGGGTCATTGTTATTTGATGAGGTCTCTAGTGACGTGAAGTATTGTTTTTGTTTTTATATATTGTATCTTGTTTTATGTTCCCCGCGCGCGCACACACACACACACACACACACACACACACACGCTGACGTATGCACACTTACATTCACTTCACTTACTCTTACTTCACAAGCTCTAGGTCTTTATTGTGTTTTTATCCTTTTGTTCAATATTCTTTGTATTGTATTGCACAATCCTTGTTTTATTGCTTCAATAAAAACATCCATCAATCAAACATGAAGGAGAGCGAGAGAGAGAACGGGAGGGAGAGAGAGAAGGGGAGGGAGAGAGAGAACGGGAGGGAGAGAGAGAAGGGGAGAGAGAGAGAAGAGAAAGGACAGGCCGTGGACAGACCGAATATTACAGATGTGGCCATTATTAGTATACGATCTGCCAATATTGAAGGTGGAAAGGCTTGAGACATTGGTTGATTCGTATATTCGGAAATGGCTAGGAATTCCTCTGTGTCATAATTAGGGATGGGCATCGGTTTTCGAATGTTTCGAATAGTCGTTAAATGATAGAAAATCCATTAATTCATGCGAATATCGTTTTGTCTCTTTTTACTGACACCTACAATGTGTATTGACAGGGCACCCTATTACAGCAGCCAGCTAGCTCACTTGATTATCTCACATTCATTATTAAGTAAGAACAAAACCGTACGTTATTGTGGAAGCTCAGGCATTTCTAGCATCCACAATGTAACTTTCGGAATGAATGCTTTTGTTCCTGGAATGTTAGCCTATTGCGACTCCAAAATATCTAGCTGTTAGCAATGACAGCAACCAGCCCTATGTTCCCACAGCCCTATTTTCCCACAGCCCTATGTTCCCACAGCACAGCCCTATGTTCCCACAGCCCTATGTTCCCACAGCACAGCCCTATGTTCCCACAGCCCTATGTTCCCACAGCCCTATGTTCCCACAGCACAGCCCTATGTTCCCACAGCCCTATGTTACCACAGCACAACCCTATGTTCCCACAGCCCTATGTTCCCACAGCACAGCCCTATGTTCCCACAGCCCTATGTTCCCACAGCACAGCCCTATGTTCCCACAGCCCTATGTTCCCACAGCCCTATGTTCCCACAGCACAGCCCTATGTTCCCACAGCCCTATGTTACCACAGCACAGCCCTATGTTCCCACAGCACAGCCCTATGTTCCCACAGCCCTATGTTCCCACAGCCCTATGTTCCCACAGCACAGCCCTATGTTCCCACAGCCCTATGTTCCCACAGCACATCCCTATGTTCCCACAGCACAGCCATATGTTCCCACAGCACAACCCTATGTTCCCACAGCCCTATGTTCCCACAGCACAACCCTATGTTCCCACAGCCCTATGTTCCCACAGCACAACCCTATGTTCCCACAGCCCTATGTTCCCACAGCACAACCCTATGTTCCCACAGCCCTATGTTCCCACAGCACAGCCCTATGTTCCCACAGCACAACCCTATGTTCCCACAGCCCTATGTTCCCACAGCACAACCCTATGTTCCCACAGCCCTATGTTCCCACAGCACAGCCCTATGTTCCCACAGCCCTATGTTCCCACAGCACAACCCTATGTTCCCACAGCCCTATGTTCCCACAGCACAGCCCTATGTTCCCACAGCCCTATGTTCCCACAGCACAACCCTATGTTCCCACAGCCCTATGTTCCCACAGCACAGCCCTATGTTCCCACAAGTTCAAGTTCAAGTTCAAGTTCTTTAATAGTTGTCATACAGAAGTACAGAATACTTTCATACAAAATGCTTCTTACTGTTACGCTCCAGAGACTGTGCTAGACAAGATAGTATCAAATAACATAATATAGCATGTAATTTAGAAGAAGAAAAATGAGGTCACAGTGTTCGGTATAGACATATGTACAATGTTCTGAGTTACCATATAATATACAATACTATGCAGTGTACTAATGTACAGTACTATCTAGTGCAAAGCAGAAATGGGATGAGGTACAATTTTAGGTACAATTTACAGTAAGGTGTACGAGTTGTAGTGCAATCCTTCATCAATAAATATAAAGTGTGGGGAGTGGGTGCTACAGTGTGTTTGTTTAAAGTGGGTGTGTGCTATAAAGTGTGTGGAGTGGGTGCTACAGTGTGTTTGTTTAAAGTGAGTGTGTGCGTGTGGATGTGTGTGCTATGTGCGTTTGGTGGTTGTTGTTGTGTAGTGTTCGTTCATTGTTCGTTTAGCAGCCTGATGGCCTGGGGATAGAAGCTTCTTCTGAGTCTTTCTGTGCTCGCCTTGAGACTCCGGTATCGCTTGGGTGACTGGAGTCTTTAATGATTCTCTTAGCCTTGCCCGTGCAACGCTTGTTGTAAATGTTCTGGAGGGTGGGGAGCCCCCCTCCAATTGTGCGTTCGGCTGAACGTGTCACTCTTTGTAGTCTGCTTCGGTCTTGTGCAGTGCTATTCCCAAACCAGGAGGTGATGTTGCCGGTCAAGATGCTCTCAATTGTACATGAGTAGAAGTTCTTAAGGATCTTCTGACTGACTTGGAACTTCCTTAGGCGCCTGAGGAAGTAGAGGCGTTGTCGTGCCTTCTTCACAACACTGTCAATGTGTGTGGTCCATGTCAAGTCCTCGGATATGTAGGCTCCGAGGTACTTAAAGCTGTTGACTCTCTCAACCGGTGCCCCGTCGATGCTGAGGGGGCTGTAGTCCTTGACCCCCGACCTCCTGAAGTCCACAATCATCTCCTTTGTTTTGCTGACGTTCAGGGAGAGGCTGTTTTCCTGGCACCATCCCGCCAGGACCTTGACCTCTTCCAGGTAGGCCCTCTCGTCGTTGGCAGAGATCAGGCCCACCACCACTGTGTCGTCAGCAAATTTGATGATTGTATTGCTACTCCGCTGAGCCACACAGTCGTGTGTGTACAGGGAGTAGAGGAGGGGACTCAGAACACAGCCCTGGGGGGCCCCTATGTTGAGGGTGATGGATGAGGAGGTGCAGTTGCCTGCTCTCACCACCTGGGGTCTGCCAGTCAGGAAGTCCAAGACCCACTGGCAGAGGTCATAGCCCAAGCCCAGGTCCCTGAGCTTGGCTATGAGTATGGAGGGGACTATGGTATTGAATGCCGAGCTGTAGTCGATGAATAGCATTCTCACATAGTTCCCCTGCCTCTTGTCCACAGCACAGCACAGCCCTATGTTCCCACAGCCCAATGGTCCCACAGCCCTATGTTTTCACATTTCTAAGATTCTTCAAAAAATTACATTTACATTTTTACATTTACATTTAGTCATTTAGCTGACGCTTTTATCCAAAGCGACTTACAAGTTCTGTACGACAAGTCATCAGGAAGGGCACAACTCTATCAGCTGAGTAACAATGTTCATCAAATCCTCTACTACCAGAGGACAATTGGATAATAAGTTGGGTGAAATTGGCTAACAAATTAAGAGAAAGGGGGATAAAATCAGATACAAATTTATGAAAAAAGGAAATGTGGGAACATAGGGCTGTGGGAACATAGGCACGCTCCCCAACCAGCTAGCGTGCTTGTTTGATTATGTCACCTTCGCTATTAAGTAAAAACAAAAGCATATGTTAATGTGGGCTGTATAGCCAAGGACAATGTGCAAGGATATGTAAAAATATATTTTTTTGGCAGAAATTTCACTTCATAAAATTCACCCTGTATGCTCTTTATCATGCAGACATCCAGGGATAAATTGGCTTCTTACTATCTTCCTCTGCCATGTGCAAATCATAGGTGTGATAGGAAAATATTATCATGTCTATAGATCTGTGTTAAAAAGACATATCCTATGTCTTACAGCCTTGACTAGTTAATATGATCAACTAGTATACAGCTCATGACACTAGGACGACAGTATTAACACTTTCATCGCCAACCCCGAGATTTCTCGGGTTATCTCGCCAGCGGTTGAGCGCCAGAACCCCCGGGTTTGGGTTTTCATCGTTTTTTCTTTTTTTTCAATTTTTATATTCTATACACTCTCACGGACCTCGGTGCTATCATTGGAACTCAATCTGAGACCTCGAGAGTGCAATGCCGGCCGAATCCTGCTAGGTGGCAGTATCGCCTACCCTTTGAATCCTTATTTCACACTGTGTGTTACATTTGATATGGTCCGGACAGAGAATTTGGACCCGGGCAAGTGAAACGTAACTTGGAACGTGTCCAGCACACTTTATGCATATTTTGTCCCATTTCATGTCAGGGACCCGATCGACATCAATACTGGAAATCGCGATTAGACAATTGGAATATTCATTTTGGAATAACCCCTAGCAAAGGTAAGGACTATATGACGTCAATCCTACTTTGATCCTACAATGATTTCACATCGATCGCAATGATCAACGTATGTCGTATTCAAAACGTATGCCGTTGCTGACGATCAGAGCATCACAAAACGACCCCCCCCTTTGATGCCTTCATGATGAAACATAGTACCTATTGTATACCTTTGATTTGGAAATAGTATCGTGTCCAGGATAGTGAACGACTATCGCAAAATGCACATAGCGCTCCATAACTCAGCTTCCAGGAATTAGCCCGGATCACTCCGAAACTATACAATATTCACCACGGGATAACACGCGAACGTATACATGAAAAAATGATGTTGGACGAGAGATAGTGACTGTCAAATGAGCCATAGTATTGTCTCCATAGCTATAATATAGAATGAATGAATGAATGAATGAAAACTTTATTTAACAGATTGCAGAATGGGTACAATACAGTACGGCTCAATACATACAATTGTTAAGGGGATGCAGACCTGAGAAAGACGTTTGTCTTGTTTCCATCAGGGTCCCCCATTTTCAATTCATATAGACATATATGACATACATGACATACAGATAGTCAGTACTGCTACATCTATACATTTATGACATACCAGATTTGCAAATACAGTACTGTTTGTGATACAGAAGGAGTCAAGAAAAGGGAGTATATACATTTGACGTAGAAACTGTACATTGGAGGAGGTTGGGTGGGGGGGGTTGGGTACATTGGGATATTGACAACCATACTGGGTAATTTACATTGGAGGTGGTTGGGGGGGGGGGCACACTGTATAAACAAGTAAAACTGTACATTGAGGGGGGGGGAGGGAGGAGACACTGTACAAACAAACAAAATTGTACATTGGACTATTGACAAAACCATACTAGGTAAATGACTGTACATTGGAGGGGGTTGGGTTAGGATATTTACAGGGGCCAGTGTTGAATTGCAGTCTCCCGTAGGTGTCCCTTGAGAGAGGTTTTGAAAGTGGGTAGTGATCCACATTCCTTTACAGCTTTGGGTAGGGCGTTCCACATTGATGTGGCATAATTGCGAAACGTGTTTAGTCCCTTATTTGAGCCGAATCTGGGTTTAACATGATTTGTGGAGCTCCCTCTGGTGTTGTGATCGTGGTATTCACTGACCTTTGGGAAGTATTTTGACATGTACATGGGTACCTTGGTCGTGTAGTGTATCTTGTAGACCAGGCCCATTGCAAGTTGTTGTACTCTGTCGTCTACTCTAAGCCATCCTAGGTTGTCAAAGTGGGCAGGGGTGAGGTGGGTTCTAGGAGTAAGGTCAAGCAGTAGTCTGACCAGTTTGTTTTGAGATGTTTGTAATTTTGTTTTTAGCGCCTTTGAGGTGCTTTGGTACCATGAGGTGCAAGCATAGTCGTAGTACCCCTGAATGAGTGCTCCTGCCAGAGTCTTCAGGGTGTTCTTGTTTACCAGAGAGGAGATCCGGTACAAGAATCGAGTTCGTTGGTTGACTTTTTTTATTACATTGGATGCCATTTTGTCACAGGAGAGATTAGCCTCTAGGATGGAACCCAGGTAGGTAATTTCATCTTTCCTTGTGACAATATTGTCACCCACTGTAACTGAGAAGCCGTCGGTCTTGCTGAGTTTGTTATTTGAACCGAAGAGAATGGACTCTGTTTTGCCCATGTGTAATGATAGTTTGTTATCAGCGAGCCATATGCAGATTCTGCCTAGTTCCGAGCTGAGGGTTTTTTCAACCTGTAACTTGTTCTTGTCAGAGACCAGCAGGGCTGAGTCGTCCGCAAACAGGAACAAGTTGCAGTCACAAGCTGACGACATGTCATTTGCATAAATTAGGAACAGTAGCGGTCCTAGTATGCTTCCTTGTGGAACACCACAGCTCACTGTGAGGGGGGGGGATAGGGTACCGTTTACCTCCACCATCTGTTCCCTCCCCTCAAGGTAGGATTGCATCCAGCTCACTGATAGACTATCAAAACCAATTGCTTTTAGCTTGTCAATCAGAATGGAGTGATTGACCGTGTCAAAGGCCTTTTGTAGGTCCAGCATGACCATGCCGCAGTATTTGCCTGCGTCCACCTCTTGTTTGATGTGGTCATTCAAATAGAGAAGGCATGTGTCAGTGGAGTGGGATGTTCTGAAGCCAGATTGGAATTCGTAGATTAGATTTTTTTCCGCTAGGTACTTTTCGACCTGTTCGTAGACTATTTTTTCCATGACTTTCGAGATGGAGGTGAGAATAGAAACAGGGCGGTAGTTGCCTGGGTCTAATTTGCTGCCCTTTTTGTGCAGAGGGGTCACCCTCGCAATTTTGAAGTCCTTGGGGACGTGTCCCTGTTTTATGGAGAGGTTTATTATGTGTGTGATGATTGGTGTGATGGCGGCTGCTGAGTCTCTGAGGAATTTGGAGGGGATGTTGTCATGGCCAGTGGCCTTGTTAGGTTGGAGGGCGCTCAGTTTATTGAGTACCTCATCTGTTGTTACCATTTCCAGCTTGAAGTCGTCCTTGCGGACCCCTAGGTTTTTGTAGTAAGCTACTATGTGTTCTACCCCATAAAGCCCTGAGTGGGAGGGTAGTTTGTTTACCAGTGTTGTGGCTATGTTTGTGAAGAAAATGTTTAAGTAATTGGCTACATCCAGCTTGTCTGTGATGAGCGTGTTGTCCGTTTTTATGTTTATGTTTGAGAATCTGGTTTTAAGTTTTTTACTGCATCCTAGTTGATTATTGAGTAATTTCCAAAGTTCACGTGGTTTGTTTTTGTTTTCCTCAGTTTTGTCATTGATGAAATTCTTTTTTGCAGTTTTGATCATGGAGTTTACGTCGTTTCTTAGTCTGTTTCTTTCTAGTTTGAGTTCAGTCACGTGGGCTTGGAGTTCACTGCTCGTGCTTTTAGTAAGCTTTGACTGACTTTTACGAAACTCAGAGCATTTTTTGTCTCTGGTTTTCATAGCGGCCAGTATTTCGGAGTGCATCCACGGCTCAGCGCGATTTTTTACCCTGGTGGTTCTTAGGGGGGCCATGTCGTTTAGTATTGCTGAGAATTTGGTTTTGAAACCAAGCCATGTTTCGTCAACCAGTGTACCATTGAGTTCATCTGACCAGTCCAGACTCTCCAGTTCAAGGTCGAAGGCCTCGCTAGAGTAGGTTTTGAGGTCTCTAGATGTGACTGTTTTGTGGCAGCCAGCCTTTTGTTTTAGTTTTTTTCGGGTACAGAATATCATATAATGATCACTTAACCCACATGCTATAACCCCTTTATTTGAGATCTTGGACTTGTCGGAGGTCAGAATGAGGTCAATGGTAGTCTGAGTTGATTCACATACACGTGTGGGTTGGGTGATTAGCTGGCTGAGGCCATGCAGATCACAAAACCTACTGAAGGCCTTGAAGACGGGTGCATCTTTTCGTTGCATATCCGTGTTCCAGTCTCCAATAAGAATTTTGTCTACATCCTCAACTCCAGCTAAACACCCATCCAGTGTATCATAAAAGCCACTATGATCTGGCGGCCTGTAGACTGTGCCAACCAGTAGGGATTTCGCCCTTTCGAATAGGATTTCCACCCATACAGTTTCAATTGATTTATGATTCAGGTCATTTCTGTTGATGAATTTGGTGTCCTTGTGTATGTACATACAGACACCACCTCCATGTTTGTTCCTATCATTCCTGATTATTGAGTAGTTCTCAATCTCTATCTCTGGATCTTTTACAGAATCGTCGAGCTTAGTTTCTGAGAAGCACAGTATGTTTGCCTTACCATTTATGAATATTTGTTTGATTTCATCCAATTTGTTTTTTAAGCTGTTAATGTTAATGTGAAAAATGTTCAGTCCATTGGCGTTGGTTATTTCATTGATGTTGGCAGGTTCGAAGTATTGTTCGTTTGTGATCTGTTCCTCTGTGTTGTTGTGGGTGGGAAGGGGGGAGGGGGGGGTCGGGTCCCGCGCCATGCTGGAACAACAAAGAAGGGGGGAGGGGGGGGTCGGGTCCCGCGCCGTGCTGGAACAACAAAGGACGCAGAGTGACTCGTGACGCAGAGTGACGCAGAGTGAAATTGCCTATATCTTTTAAAGCGTGGCCCATTGAAAGCAGTGTCTCAGAAAGTGTTAACAGTGTCTCTTAACAACGACCAAGGTTAGGAGATATGACATTTGGCCTGTTCTCCAGTTTCTCCAGTTCTAGTGTGAAGACATAACAAAGCCCTAGAGCCAATCTTTGTTTTCATTCTCTCACTAGGGCATTTTTTTGTCAGACGTTCGTGTGTCTGATTGTAGACTGAGCTCTGTGGCCACAGAAATAAACTATGTTCTATATTATTATATTATACAAATTGACTCATTCTGAATTCCTACAGCTTCACTCTTTTTGGCTCATTTGAAATATTCCACAACACAGGCTACTTACTTTTCAATTGCAAATGCATCAAGGACAGATATCAGCCGAGCGCCCCCAGTCCTTAACCAGCTATACATGTGCTAATGACGACAGGACTTTTTTAATTGCAAATCGATCTCAGTCGAGAGGGAGTTAAATCTTCCATAAACAAGTCATTAGTTTACCCAGCTCGAGTCTACAGGAGCTCTGTAGCGTCGTTGCATGTTTTTAAGAAGATAAGAGATAAACCTTTATTGATCCCTGTAGCAACAGCAAAGAGAAGGAAGTACAGCGCAGGTGAGAATAAGAACAAGATAAAGTAAACACGGGGCTGCTTGCCCTTGAAATCGGCACTGGATCTCTGATGCCCTTTTCCACCAACAGAGAACAGAAAACAAAATACTATGTTCAGTTAAAGCTGCAGTAGGCAACTTCTGAGAAATGAGCAAGAGTGAGTTTACCTGCCCAGCAGATATATATATATATATATATATATATATATATATATATATATATATATATATATATATATATATATATATATATATATATATATATATATATATATATATATATATAGGGCTGACCCCTATTAATCGATTAGTCGACTAATCGGTCCGGTCGAAAGGGGCCGTAGTCGACTGGCCAACCTCTTAGTCGAATATAATAATAATAAAAAAAAAAAAAAACAGTATTAATATTTTTTTTTTTTTTTTTTTTTTATTCTTTCCAAAAGAAAATAGGCCTAGAAGCGTGGCTAACGCTAATGTCACGCATACCAGAGGCTAACTGCCTATGAAAACAGGCACAGAGGCACTGAAAGAGGATTTCACCCATCTAATGAACACACTAGACTAGACAAATATCAAGATGTATCCATCAGTGGACCAATTGCATGCTTTTGCAGAGGACAAGAAGCCTTCAGTCGACTCCTTCAGACATTAAGCACCCCCACAGCCCAAAAAAAAAAAGAAAAAAGAAAAAAAAACGTTACTTTTTTTTTTTTTTTTTTTGTTTTTAGTCGACCAATAGTCGACTAACGGCAAATTTTGGCCAATCCCAGCCTCTGCAGACCCCAGGAACACCACTTGGCAAAAACATCTGATTGGTTGATGATGCAGGGAGATGATGTTTTTGACCACCTGCCAAGACCCAGTTTAAAGCTGCTGATGCCTCTGGGAGTCTGTGGGAAAACCTTTGTTGCATACTAAGGTTGGGTACCGTTCACATTTGAACCGATACCGGTACCCAACGGTACCTTTTTTCGGTACTTTAGTCTCTACCTCAGTTGTAAAAAAAAAATTCCAAACTTCAAATAATTTATTAGTGTGGGTGACCTGGCGAAGCCAGGTTGCCACCCACACTATACATATCCATACTCTTTTTATTTATTATTCTTTATTCCACCGATTTTGCAAACACTTTGCAACACGTAAGCGTTCGCGCCCCATACACGTGAAAGGTATCAAAACGAGCGGCTTGCCTATGGCAACACCGGTCTCCGAACTCGTAAAGTTTCACCGCACCGTCTGGCTACGAATCGACTTTAAACGGTAAAATATCGGTCCCATTGGGAATGCATTGCATTTTAGAGTGTAGCAGCTGAGATAATCTTTTTCCCCCTACCTTGGGTGAATTGCGAGTGTGATCTCAATTTTGGACGTAGAAATAAAACAAACACATCAAAACGATGACACGGCTGTCAACCCGCTCACAAAAGAAAAATAAATGGAATTGGACATTTCTATCTCAACTGACGACCATTTGTTTGAAGGTTCTCCTCCCCATTGACCGCCATGCAATCGCACTCTAGAAATCACATTTTTCACACTATTTTTTAGCCTTCTGTTCCGATCGCCGAAGGAGTGCCACAATATCGCACGAATGTCACAATATCGCGCACAACCCTTCGCCTACTCGTTGTAGTGCTCATGTGCGCGTCACAACGCTTCATCTCTTATAGTTTTCTTTTAATCAATGTGACAATGCAGTCATGCATCTGCCTCCATAGAAATGCATTAGATAGAAAATATGCAAGTCATAGTGATTGCTTCACCTGTGTGGCTCATGGCTCACTCATGATTGGTTCAGCTGTGTGGCTCGTGGCTGAGCTGCCAATGACATCATCCACTTAACCCATCATTGGCCATCACTGTGTTGCACTACTGAATTGCTGACAGCGCCCTCTGTCTTGTGGGTTGTGTCATTGTACTCGGTGTAATAGTGTAATAGTGTGTAATAGTGTAATAGTGTAATAGTGTGTAATAGTGTAATTGTGTAATAGTGTAATAGTGTAATAGTGTAATAGTGTGTAATAGTGTGTAATAGTGTAATATTGTGTAATAGTGTAATAGTGTGTAATAGTGTAATAGTGTAATAGTGTGTAATAGTGTAATAGTGTAATAGTGTAATAGTGTGTAATAGTGTAATAGTGTGTAATAGTGTAATAGTGTAATAGTGTGAAATAGTGTAATAGTGTAATAGTGTGTAATAGTGTAATAGTGTGTAATAGTGTGTAATAGTGTGTAATAGTGTAATAGTGTAATAGTGTGTAATAGTGTGTAATAGTGTAATAGTGTAATAGTGTGTAATAGTGTAATAGTGTAATAGTGTGTAATAGTGTAATAGTGTGTAATAGTGTAATAGTGTGTAATAGTGTAATAGTGTAATATTGTGTAATAGTGTGTAATAGTGTAATAGTGTAATAGTGTAATATTGTGTAATAGTGTAATAGTGTGTAATAGTGTAATAGTGTAATAGTGTAATAGTGTAATAGCGTGTAATAGTGTAATAGTGTAATAGTGTGTAATAGTGTGTAATAGTGTAATAGTGTAATAGTGTAATAGTGTGTAATAGTGTAATAGTGTGTAATAGTGTAATAGTGTGTAATAGTGTAATAGTGTAATAGTGTAATAGTGTGTAATAGTGTAATAGTGTGTAATAGTGTAATAGTGTGTAATAGTGTGTAATAGTGTAATAGTGTGTACTAGTGTGTAATAGTGTGTAATAGTGTAATAGTGTAATAGTGTAATAGTGTAATAGTGTGTAATAGTGTAATAGTGTGTAATAGTGTAATAGTGTAATAGTGTAATAGTGTAATAGTGTGTAATAGTGTAATAGTGTAATAGTGTGTAATAGTGTGTAATAGTGTAATAGTGTGTAATAGTGTAATAGTGTAATAGTGTAATAGTGTGTAATAGTGTAATAGTGTGTAATAGTGTAATAGTGTGTAATAGTGTAATAGTGTAATAGTGTGTAATAGTGTAATAGTGTGTAATAGTGTGTAATAGTGTAATAGTGTAATAGTGTAATAGTGTGTAATAGTGTGTAATAGTGTAATAGTGTGTAATAGTGTGTAATAGTGTAATAGTGTAATAGTGTGTAATAGTGTAAAATGTAATAGTGTGTAATAGTGTAATAGTGTAATAGTGTGTAATAGTGTAATAGTGTGTAATAGTGTAATAGTGTGTAATAGTGTAATAGTGTAATAGTGTGTAATAGTGTAATAGTGTGTAATAGTGTAATAGTGTGTAATAGTGTAATAGTGTAATAGTGTGTAATAGTGTAATAGTGTGTAATAGTGTAATAGTGTGTAATAGTGTGTAATAGTGTAATAGTGTAATAGTGTGTAATAGTGTAATAGTGTGTAATAGTGTGTAATAGTGTAATAGTGTAATAGTGTGTAATAGTGTAATAGTGTAATAGTGTGTAATAGTGTAATAGTGTAATAGTGTGTAATAGTGTAATAGTGTAATAGTGTGTAATAGTGTAATAGTGTGTAATAGTGTAATAGTGTAATAGTGTGTAATAGTGTAATAGTGTAATAGTGTGTAATAGTGTAATAGTGTAATAGTGTGTAATAGTGTGTAATAGTGTAATAGTGTAATAGTGCAATAGTGTGTAATAGTGTAATAGTGTAATAGTGTTATAGTGTGTAATAGTGTAATAGTGTAATAGTGTGTAATAGTGTAATAGTGTGTAATAGTGTAATAGTGTGTAATAGTGTAATAGTGTGTAATAGTGTAATAGTGTAATAGTGTAATAGTGTGTAATAGTGTAATAGTGTAATAGTGTGTAATAGTGTAATAGTGTGTAATAGTGTAATAGTGTGTAATAGTGTAATAGTGTGTAATAGTGTAATAGTGTAATAGTGTGTAATAGTGTAATAGTGTGTAATAGTGTAATAGTGTAATAGTGTGTAATAGTGTAATAGTGTGTAATAGTGTAATAGTGTAATAGTGTGTAATAGTGTAATAGTGTAATAGTGTGTAATAGTGTAATAGTGTGTAATAGTGTAATAGTGTAATAGTGTGTAATAGTGTAATAGTGTAATAGTGTGTAATAGTGTAATAGTGTAATAGTGTGTAATAGTGTAATAGTGTAATAGTGTGTAATAGTGTAATAGTGTAATAGTGTAATAGTGTAATAGTGTGTAATAGTGTAATAGTGTATAATAGTGTAATAGTGTGTAATAGTGTAATAGTGTGTAATAGTGTAATAGTGTAATAGTGTTATAGTGTGTAATAGTGTAATAGTGTAATAGTGTGTAATAGTGTAATAGTGTGTAATAGTGTGTAATAGTGTAATAGTGTGTAATAGTGTAATAGTGTGTAATAGTGTGTAATAGTGTGTAATAGTGTGTAATAGTGTAATATTGTGTAATAGTGTTGCGGGTTGTGTCATTGCACTCAGTAGGGATATCCTCTTTGATTGGTCTATGTTGACCACTCCCCCGATCCTTAGGCCGCGCCCCCTTTTTGTATCCTTTGAACCGTTTGTCATAGAGACTCGCGAGAGACCCTCTCCCCCGTTGGCCGGCGGTGCACAGGCGTCACCCACACTTTCACAATTTCCCCCGCGCGGAATTGTCTAGGGTATTTATATAATTTATTATCATTATTATTTATTTAGAACAATTTGTATATATAACATTTAAAAGAAATTATGTTTTACAAAATAACAAGTATAAAACGATTAAACAAACCACTCTAGCAGCAATGAACTATTCTGCTGAACTAAAAGGTACAGATCTATACAGTATATTTAAATAAATATGGCTGAAGATGTCGATGCCTCAGTGTCGTTGTCTGCATCTAGCTTTGTAAAGTGTAACCACACCTGCGACCGTTTTCGGCTTGCCATTGCCCCGACTGCTTTGTTGCTGTTGAATCAAGTCAAATCCTAGGTAAGAGTGTATTGTGCATGTGAACGTGCAGCACACTTCATACAGTAGGTTTCGTTTCGCGGTAAACTAAACAAAATGTTGACGTCATCTGACTTACGTTTTTTTTTTTTTTTTTTATAAAAATTTGGCACTGGTGGATCTCACATGAATCGGTACTCAGTAGTACCAACGTGATTCGGTCGATACCCTTAAAAGTACCGGATTCGATACTCATCCTTATTGCATACGCCTGAGAAGTGATACAGAACTTGCTCTATTTCTGCTGGACAGGTAAACTCACTCTTGCTAATATCTCTGAAGTTGCCTACTGCAACATTAACGTTAGTAATCTGTGCATACTGCGCAAACCAAAACCGAAAGGGACCTTTCAGTTTGCCCAGGTGAGTTGGGAGTGAAACTGTCAGTCAGTTTGTGTGGGGAATGGCTATTACTGATAAGTGGACAAGACAAGCTAAATCTCATGATATTCCCCAGCATCGTTTAAATCTACTGTTTCG